>NC_070587.1:34193509-34275447 GCF_027409825.1 Scomber japonicus | reverse complement strand
GGAGAGAGAGAGAGAGAGGGGGAGAGGGAGAGAGAGAGGGAGAGGGAGGGGAGGGAGAGAGAGAGATAGAGGGAGAGGGAGAAACACACAGAGAGAGAGAGAGAGAGAGAGAGAGAGAGAGAGAGAGAGAGAGAGAGAGAGAGAGAGAGGGGGATAGAGAGAGAGAGAAAGAGAGAGGGGGGGAAAGGGGGAGAGAGAAGGAGAAAGGGAGAGAAAGAGAGGGAGGGATGGAGAGAGAGACCTGGGTGGTATATCAGGTGTGGATTTATTGTGTGTCTGCAGGTGCGATCGACCATCAGTGACTTCGCCGTGTTCCTCACCATCATGATCATGGTGCTGGTGGATTATCTGGTCGGGGTTCCCTCGCCCAAACTCAAAGTACCCGATCGCTTCGAGGTAAGACCTGAACCCCCATCCCATCCCATCCCTTTCTTCCTTCTATCCTTCCTCCCTTCCTTCCTTCTTTCCTTCCTTCCTTCATTCCTTCTGTCCTTCCTCCCTTCCTTCCTCCCTTCCGTCTTCCCTCCCTTTCTTCCTTCCTCCCTTCCTTCCTTCCTCCCTTCCTATCTTGAACTAAAATGACCCTCCTGGTTTCTCTGCTCTCTCTCTGCCCATCCAGCCTACCTCTAACACCCGTGGGTGGCTGATCTCTCCGCTGGGACCGAACCCTTGGTGGACGCTGCTGGCGGCCGCCGTCCCCGCGCTGCTCTGCACCATCCTCATCTTCATGGACCAGCAGATCACCGCCGTCATCGTCAACCGCAAGGAGAACAAACTGAAGGTGAGCTGTGGGAACATAGGTGCTGTGGGAACATAGGTGGTGTAGGAGCATATGTACTATGGGAACATAGATGCTGTGGGAACATAGGTACTATGGGAACATAAGTGCTGTGGGAACATAGAGCTGTGGGAACATAGGGCTATGAGAACATGGAGCTGTGGGAACATAGGTCTGTGGGAACATAGGTGCTGTGGGAACATAGGTGCTGTGGGAACATAGGTGCTGTGGGAACATAGGTACTATGGGAACATAAGTGCTGTGGGAACATAGAGCTGTGGGAACATAGGTCTGTGGGAACATAGAGCTGTAGGAACATAGAGTTGTAGGAACATAGGTGCTGTGGGAACATAGAGCTGTGGGAACATAGGTACTGTTGGAACATAGGTGCTGTGGGAACATAGGGCTGTGGGAACATAGGTGCTATAGGAACATAGAGATGAGGGAACATGGTGCTGTGGGAACATGGAGCTGTGGGAACATAGGTGCTGTGGGAACATAGGGGTGTGGGAACATAGGTGCTATGGGAACATAGGGCTGTGGGAACATAGAGCTGTGGGAACATAGAGCTGTGGGAACATAGGACTGTGGGAACAGAGTTGTAGGAACATAGGAGCTGTGGGAACATAGGCGCTGTGGGAACATAGAGCTGTGGGAACATAAAGCTGTGGGAACAGAGTTGTAGGAACATAGGAGCTGTGGGAACATAGGTGCTGTAGGAACATAGGTACTATGGTAACATAGACCTGTGGGAACATAGAGTTGTAGGAACATAGGTGCTGTGGGAACATAAGTGCTGTGGGAACATAGAGGTGTAGGAACATAGGTGCTGTGGGAACATAGAGCTGTGGGAACATGGAGCTGAGGGAACATACGTGCTGTGGGAACATAGGTGCTGTGGGAACATAGGGCTGTGGGAACATAGAGCTGTGGGAACATAGAGCTATGGGAACATAGAGCTAGAGCTGTGGGAACATAGGTGCTGTGGGAACATACGTGCTGTGGGAACATAGAGCTAGAGCTGTGGGAACATAGAGCTGAGGGAACATAGAGCTGTGGGAACATAGAGCTGTGGTAACATAGAGTTGTGGGAACATAGAGCTGTGGGAACATAGAGCTGTGGCAACATAGGGCTGTGGGAACATAGAGCTGTAGGAACATAGAGCTGTGGGAACATAGGTGCTGTGGGAACATAGGTGCTGTGGGAACAGAGTTGTAGGAACATAGAGCTGTGGGAACATAGAGCTGTGGGAACATACGTGCTGTGGGAACATACGTGCTGTGGGAACATAGGTGCTGTGGGAACATAGAGTTGTAGGAACATAGGGCTGTGGGAACATAGGTGCTATAGGAACATAGAGATGAGGGAACATGGTGCTGTGGGAACATGGAGCTGTGGGAACATAGGTGCTGTGGGAACATAGGTGTGTGGGAACATAGGTGCTGTGGGAACATAGGGCTGTGGGAACATAGGTGCTATAGGAACATAGAGATGAGGGAACATGGTGCTGTGGGAACATGGAGCTGTGGGAACATAGGTGCTGTGGGAACATAGGGGTGTGGGAACATAGGTGCTATGGGAACATAGGGCTGTGGGAACATAGAGCTGTGGGAACATAGAGCTGTGGGAACATAGAGCTGTGGGAACATAGAGTTGTAGGAACATAGGAGCTGTGGGAACATAGGTGCTGTGGGAACATCGGTGCTGTGGGAACATAGGGCTGTGGGAACTTTGGGTTCGGGTTCGAGCGGGTCGGATGTTTAACCCTCCGCTTCCCTGCCCGTGTGTCGGTTGCAGAAAGGCTGTGGCTATCACCTGGACCTGCTGGTGGTGGCGCTGATGCTGGGCGTTTGCTCCATCATGGGTCTGCCGTGGTTCGTGGCGGCGACCGTGCTCTCCATCTCGCACGTCAACAGTCTGAAGGTGGAGTCGGCGTGCGCGGCTCCCGGCGAGCAGCCCAAGTTCCTGGGAATCATCGAGCAGAGAGTCACCGGCTTCATGATCTTCACCCTGATGGGCTGCTCCGTCTTCATGACCTCCGTCCTCAAGGTTCATGTTCTACTACACTCTGCTTTTGTTTACTGGCTTCTGCCTTCCTTCTCTCCTTCCCTCCTTCCTTCTCTCCTTCCTTCCTTCCGTCCTTCTCTCCTTCCTTCCTTCTCTCCTTCCTTTCTTCCTTCCTTCTCTCCTTCCTTTCTTCCGTCCTTCTCTCCTTCCTTCCTTCCTCCTCTCCTCCCTTCCTTCCTTCTCTCCTTCCTTCCTTCCTTCCTTCTCTCCTTCCTTTCTTCCTTCCTTCTCTCCTTCCTTTCTTCCGTCCTTCTCTCCTTCCTTCCTTCCTCCTCTCCTCCCTTCCTTCCTGCTCTCCTTCCTTCCTTCCTTCCTTCTTTCCTTCCTTTCTTCCATCCTTCTCTCCTTCCTTCCTTCCTTCCTTCTTTCTCTCCTTCCTTCCTTCCTTCCTTCCTTCCTTCCTTCCTTCTCTCCTTCCTTTCTTTCTTCCTTCCTTCCTTCCTTCTCTCCTTCCTGCCTTCCTTCTCACCTTCCTTCCTTCCTTCTTTCCTTCCTTCTCTCCCTCCTTCTTTCCTTCTCTCCTTCCTTCCTTCTTTCTCTCCTTCCTTCCTTCTTCTCTCCTTCTTTCCTTCTCTCCTTCCTTCCTTCTCTCCTTCCTTCTCTCCTTCCTTCCTTCCTTTCTTCTTCCTTCCTTCCTTCCTTCCTTCCTTCCTTCCTTCTCTCCCTCCTTCCTTCCTTACATACAAAAGGTCTTACATTTGAACCTGCACATACTCTGAACTAGTAACATCAAATTATAGTTTTTACATCTCATTTTCCACTCCTACCTGTTTAACCCTCCTGTTGTACTCCCGGGTCAAATTGACCCCATCTCTGTTGACTGTTCCTCACTTCCTTCCTTCTCTCCTTACTTCCTTCCTCTCTACTTCCTTCCTTCCTTCCTTCCTTCCTTCCTTCCTTCCTTCCTTCCTTCCTTCCTTCCTTCCTCATTCCTTCCTTCCTCCCTCTTTTCCTTCCTTCCTTCCTTCCTTCCTTCCTCTTTTCCTCCCTTCCTTCCTTCCTTCTTTCCTCCTTTACTCCCTTCCTTTGTTCCTTCCTCATTTCATTCTTTCCCCACTTCCTTCCTTCCTCCCTCTTTTCCTCACTTCCTTCCTTCCTTCTTTCCTCCCTTCCTTCCTTCCTTCCTTCCTTTCTCCCTCTCTCTTTTCCTTCCTTCCTTCCTTCCTCCCTCTTTTCCTTCCTTCCTCCCTTCCTTCCTTCTTTCCTCCTTTACTCCCTTCCTTAGTTCCTTCCTCATTTCCTTCTTTCCCCACTTCCTTCCTTCCTCCCTCTTTTCCTCACTTCCTTCCTTCCTTCTTTCCTCCCTTCCTTCCTTCCTTCCTTCCTTCCTTCCTCTCTCCCTCATTTCCTTCTTTCCTTCCTTCCTTCCTTGACCTGAGCACAACAGGAGGGTTAAGGGTTAAGAATGCTGGTCCTTATTGATGGTGATGATGAGAGAGTAGAGATATTTCTGTCTCAGTGTTTTTTTCTCTTCTCTTTTGCTTCAGTTCATCCCGATGCCGGTCCTCTACGGAGTCTTCCTCTACATGGGCGTTTCCTCGCTCAGAGGCATTCAGGTGAGTCTCAGTGTCACAAAGAGTCCTCCTTTCCTTCGTTCCTCCCTTCCATCCTTCTGTCCTTCCTCCCTTCCTCCCTTCCATCCTTCCATCCTCCCTTCCATCCTTCTGTCCTTCCTTCCTTCCTTCCCTCTGTCCTTCTTTCCTTCCTTCCCTCTGTCCTTCCTTCTGTCTGTCCTTCCTTCCTTCCTTCCTTCCTCACTTCATTCCTTCCATCCTTCCTTCCTTCCTACTGTCCTTCCTTCCTCCCTTCCTACTGTCCTTCCTTCCTCCCTTCCCTCTGTCCTTCCTTCATTTCTTCTGTCTATCCTTCCTTCCTTCCTACTGTCCTTCCTTCATTCCTTCTGTCTGTCCTTCCTTCCTTCCTACTGTCCTTCATTCCTTCTGTCTGTCCCTCCTTCCTTCTGTTCTTCATTCCTTTCATCCTTCCTTCCTACTATCCTTCCTTCCTTCCTTCATTCATTCCTTCCTTCATTCATTCCCTCCATCCTTCCTTCCATCCTTCCTTCATTCCTTCTGTCTGTCCTTCCTTCCTTCCTACTGTCCTTCCTTCCTTCATTCCTTCCATCCTTCCTTCCTTCCTTCCTTCCTTCCCTCTGTCGTTCCTTCATTCCTTCCTTCCTTCATTCCTTCTGTCTGTCCTTCCTTCCTTCCTACTGCCCTTCCATCCATCCTTCCTTCCTTCCTTTTATTTCTTTACTTTCACTCTTTTATTCCTGACATCTCTGGTTTTAACACACTTTATTCTATTCTTACCTTTTAGTATATTTTTTATCTTTTATTTGCACTTAATTTTTTTCTGTGTATTTATTGGTTTGATTATTGATTATTATTTTTTTCATATATTTATTTTTAAATTTGAATCCTACCTCTGGTGTTTCCTCTTTGCAGACTCTTGAGAGTTATGATAGCGTTTTCTGAGTTCCTGTTTTTAAACGAGTTCCTATGTTTGATGATTTATTTTAGTTTATTTGAATGATTGATTGATTGATTGACTGTCTCTGATGCCCTTCCCTCTGCAGCTGTTCGACCGTATCAAACTGTTCGGCATGCCGGCCAAACACCAGCCGGACCTGATCTACCTGCGCTACGTCCCGCTGTGGAAGGTCCACATCTTCACTGTGGTGCAGCTGTCCTGCCTCATCGTCCTCTGGGTCATCAAGGCCTCGGCCGCCGCCGTCGTCTTCCCCATGATGGTGAGACCACACGTTTATTCTCTTACTACCACAGTTCATTTTACATTTGTTTGGTTTTTTAATTTCAGGTTAGTTTCAGTGAGTTTAACAAGAAAGTCTATGTAAAGTAAGAATAAATATGTGTTCTGAGTTTGACATACCACAGAAAAGTGTGTTGTTAACCACGCTGCCAAATTTGAATGATTAAAAAAATCACCAAATATATGAAATTAGGCTTCAAAGTAAAAATCAGCCTCTTTCTCTGCTCCCAAACCCTAAAGCCCCGCCCCCTACCAAGTGTCAACTGTCAATCAAAGTCACCACCTCTACCAGAAACATGGACGCTACGTCTGAGAGCTTTCTGCTGCTAACTCAGCTGCTAGCTCGGCGGCTAACTCAGCTAACTGGCTAACTGTAGACTGTAGTGTAGTAGTGTCCGCTGAATGTATTTCTACCTCTACAGCAGCAGGGGCGGGTTTATGCTAATCACTAAATCCTGAACACAGAAATGTTGAAACACAGTTTGTGAAGTCTAGCTCCACAATTCAAATCTAAATGGTTGAAATGCTTTTTACACCTTTTTTAGAAATACATTTATGACCTATTTAATGTGTTTAGAAGTAAATGTAAATGTCTTATAGTTTAGTTCACACTGAGAATGATAACGCCCTGTAAACAGCTGAGTCTGCAGCTAATTATTGATGAGCTGTTACTGCTGGGCAATATGGACAAAATCAAATATCACCATATTTTTGAGCAAATACCTCAATGTCAATATTACAACAATAATGTAGAGATGATTGTTGATGCTTTCACAAAATATTTCCACGATGAAATGTTTGATAAATTTAAAAAAAGGAGAAAACGTAACAACTTAAACTAAGACCATTTTATCTGCAGTTTAGTTTTAGTTTAGTTTTGCTTTGTTCATTTTAAAGAACTCATTTGACTAGATTATTGTATCACTGCTAGTTTTAGTGACGTCTAGTAACCGTGGTTACCACTTTAACGTAATAAACTGTGTGCAGGTTCTGGCTCTGGTGTTCGTGAGGAAGCTTCTGGACTTCTGCTTCACTAAGAGAGAGCTGAGCTGGCTGGATGATCTGATCCCAGAGAGCAAGAAGAAGAAAGAAGACGACAAGAAGAAGAAGGAGAAGGAGGTGAGACTGTGTGTGTGTGTGTGTGTGTGTGTGTGTGTGTGTGTGTGTGTATATGTCTCTGTGTGTGTGTGTGTGTGTGTGTGTGTGTGTGTGTGTGTCTGTGTGTCTCTGTGTGTGTGTGTGTGTGTGTGTGTGTGTGTGTGTGTGTGTGTGTGTGTGTCTGTCTGTCTGTCTGTGTGTGTGTCTGTCACTATGTGTGTGTGTCTGTCACTCTATGTGTGTGTGTCTGTCACTGTGTGTGTGTGTGTCTATGTGTGTGTCTATGTGTGTGTGTGTCTATGTGTGTGTGCACTATCAACACTCTTTATTGGCTTTAGTTTAACTGTTTTGTTTTGTGTGTGTCTCTATATGTGTGTGTGTGTGTGTGTGTGTGTGTGTGTGTGTGTTTCACAGGATGCTGAGCGGATGCTGGAGGAGGATGACAGTAATCCAGCGTACGACGGCAGCAACGTTCTCAAGATCCCAGTTAAAACCCTGAAAGGACGGTGAGTCCACAACAGAACAGCTGATAATAACCTATGAGATCATGTTTAATGTTATATTTAAAGTTATTTTATTTCTGTGTGTGTGTGTCTCTGTGTGTGTGTGTGTGTGTGTGTGTGTGTGTGTGTGTGTGTGTGTGTGCAGCGACCCCTCGGAGGTGAACATCTCAGATGAAATGGCCAAAAGTGGCGTCTGGAAATCAGTTTCCATGAACTCTGACAGCTGCAAAGCTCTGAAAGGCGGCAACAGGTAAACAAACCTTTATGAACTAAAACTATTAATCAATTAATTGAGAAATTGATCGGCAGTTTGTTGAAGCCCTGCTGTGGTTGCCATGGTATCGACCCCTAAGGACATTTTTAGCTTTTCATTTTTTATTTTCTTGATCATTAGTTCTGTGTTCCTGTTAATTTTTTAATCGAGATTAATCGCAGAATTTCCATAGTTAATCACGATTAATGGCGTTTTGAAATGCATGTTTAAAATCCTGTTATTTTCCATTTGAAGGCAGTTTTAAGCCCATAATGTAAAGCATTTCTTACCAGAGTGTCTTAACTGGGAATCAATCACGGCTCTGCTGCGACTCCCACACTCCAAAATGGTCCTTTGGTGGAGCTGAGGCTGGCTTGGCTGCACCTGGGTGTTTAGCGTGGAGGTGCTAACTCAAACTCCACGTACTCCGGTGGTAGTTAAACTCCGTTTGACACAGGTTGCATTTTACTTTTGACTTGTCAACTGAAGCGTCTGGAAGTGTTTTAAAGTTAAACAAGCCGTTCAAAAGTCCAGTAGCTCTCTTACTTTCCATCAGCGCGGTAGGTTTACTGCAGGAGGCCACTTCAAAGCATAGCGCTACAGCTAGAGGAGCCGTCTACGGGGGAGTAGAAGGGACAAAAACGCTTGCTACATTACAATGAGATTAAAAAAATTAACACGTTATGGATTGTATTAATCTAATCGTGATTAACACGTTAACGCTGACAGCCCTACTCCAAGGACATTCTTTTTAATATATACATTATACTCTAATGTGTTGTGTCTTCCAGTCAGGAGAAGCTGCCGAGCGTTCAGATAAACGTGGAAAACGAAGACGGTCGGAAAGTGGTGGACGCTGAGACGTCACTATGATCCACCGCCGCTGCTCGCCACCAGGCGGCGCTGTGCGGAGGACGAGGACAGAGCTGCCACCTTCTGTCCAATCTGGACTGAGGTGAAAGATGGCAGGAGGACCAATCAGGCTTCACCTCGCCGCGCCGTACTTCTCACCCTGCGTTCGGACAAAGGTGAACGATTTATTTTCTCATCGTTTTATGGTGAAAACTCGGAGACTCCGCCTACGGGAGCAAATATTGCCGCCACTTTTGGAGACAGCTTTCTACAGTTTCTTTGGTTGGTTTTTACTCGGGCTGCCGCGCTGTGATTGGCTGCTGAAAAAAAGAATCAGCCGACGCCTGATTTTCCACATCTGAAAAACAGCCGAAGCTTTTATTTTATTTTCTCCTTTTAAATGTTCAGTTCCTGCTTTCATGAAGCAGACGAGGCTCTTCACCCCCGACAGGTCCAACGCAGGGCCACGTTTTTATTTAATCCATCATGCTGATTTAAGTTGTATACATGCCTGTGTGTATATTTGTATATATGTGTGTGTGTGTGTGTGTGTGTGTGTGTGTGGATGGTTGTACTTCACCTTGTTGCCTGCAGCGGCCCACAGAATGATGTCAGAGCCGCTGTCGTCATAGTTTCTTCTTAAAGTTTGAATAAAATCAGTTTGGTGATGATCACATGGTGTCTGTCAGATTTGATGTGTGTGTGTGTGTGTGTGTGTGTGTGTGTGTGTGTGTGTGTGTGTGTGTGTGTTCCTTCATTCAACAGTCATATAGAAAATATTCAACTGCAATACTTCACATGTGCTGGTCAGTGATTTTAATTCAGTCCACAGCGTCTCTGACGTCACATCATTAATCCAGAGACACTCATCATTTTTAACCCTTTACATACTGTTCATATTCTCTCCTCTCATACTGTTCATATTCTCTCCTCTCATACTGTTCATATTCTCTCCTCTCATACTGTTCATATTCTCTCCTCTCATACTGTTCATATTCTCTCCTCTCATACTGTTCATATTCTCTCATACTGTTCATATTCTCTCCTCTCATACTGTTCATATTCTCTCCTCTCATACTGTTCATATTCTCTCCTCACAGTTTGTTCTCATAAAAAGTGTTTCTACCAAACATTGAAGCACAGATGTGTTCAGAAAGCATCAATAGTCAATAATCTGACTGATCAATAAATGTGATTAAAGCTTGATTCATGTTTCAGAGAGCAGAGAGACTAAACATCTCCTATCACACAATATCATGTCCTATTTTACCTCAGACATGAAAATAGAACATAGACATAATGATGGAAATGTATTTAATGTAAAGGTAAAATGAGCAGAGCTTTGTGGAAGTGTGGGGTTTATTGTAGAACCATTAGAGCCATCAGTCTTCACTGCTACATCATAAAAATACATCCTCATAACTACTATCTTATTAAAACTATCAACTATTCATTTCACTAAAACACATGGACATAGATACGGAGATAATCTGACCCAGAACAGCCTCAATGACAAACATTAGTAGCATCTATACTAAATATAACATTTAAAATATTTTAATTGTTGTGCATTATGGACCACTTTAGGAAAAGTCATCAAATTTCAGAATAAAAGACATTTGGGGTGTTTTTAAAAGCTGTTAAATGTCAAAACAGGTCAAATTTAATCTGAACAGTATGTACGTGGTTATTAAAGTTGCATCAGCTCAGCACAGTTTGAGTCGTGGCTGGGGAGAGGGAATTCTGGACTTCCCTGCTTAGGCTGTTCCCCCGCGACCCGACACCGGATAAGCAGAAGAAGACGGTACGGTACGGTAGATGCAACAGCAAAAGTTTTAGTCACTTTACATGTTTAGATTCTTACCCATAATGCAACACCATCGGGGGGGTCCAAATTTATTCTGCAGCATGACAACGATCCCAAACATCCATCCAGAGACATAAATAACTATCTTCATCACCAAGAAGATGACCCCAATCAGAGATCACAAAAGTGGTATTTAAGGTTCAGTGAGGTTTTTTGTCTCCATGTGGTTTAGTTTAAATTTAAAGAGTTAAAATGTGAAAATGAATGTAAGCTTAATAATTTGCACACATTTTCTTTTTTGTGGACCCAGCATCAAATCCATAAATAAATCCATTTAGAGAATATATTAGAGGATTACGGCAAAAATGTCCTGTCAACTAATAAAGTTTCTGCAGGTTGGAGCAGATAACGTGCTTCAACTAGAGAGCAAGGAACCTTTTTTAGTCAAGCATGATTGACTTTGTTTACTTATGATCTTTTACTCTTTTCTCATCAATTCTTTAATTTATAAATAACTGAAATACATCCTGTGATTGGTTTATTCTTCTTTTTTCTGATAGCTGTGTCCATGGACTGATCGAGGGTGAGGAAGCGGTGGAGCACCACACATGTAGTCCATTTAAATATCCTAAATAGACTGATATGCCTCTTTAATATTATTATTATTAAGCTTTAATATGAATATTTGCACTAAGGTTTTGGACAGCTTGTGTATTTGCAGTTGTAAACTCAATCTAGATCACTTGGGAGTGTGAATGTGTTATATCACAAGGAAGTACTCAAACTCTATTGTCTTGACCCATGAATGAACACAACACTCTAAGTTACCATCTTTAGATATTAAAAGTATAAAACATCAGCTATACAGCTCTGTTTGGAGTTTTAAGTGTCTCTCTCTGGTTGCTGGCAGGCCACAGGAACTTTGTATTCATCAACATCAGAGTGAGTTTATACCAAGAAGTTACTATGTGGTTTCAACTGTGTTACATGAGGAACATCAAAACAGTTTGGAAGTATACAAAAATCAGACACATCTGACTCAGACACCATGTTTATTCACATGAACAGGTCATTGATATGTTTTCTGTGCAGAAGCAGGGTTACAATGATCAGGACATCAACAGAAGAGATTATGCATGAAGAGAAATATATAGATAAAAGAAATACATTCTTTATCAATATTATGAGTTGATTAACACAGGCTACAAGAGAAACTGCAACTTCAGAGTTTCCAATTAAAATTTTTTCACACATACTCTCATGTATGTGTCAGAGAATCTACGGTGGCCAACAAATTCATGAAAGGTTTCATTTGACCGTTCTGGGTGGTTTTACACTAATTAGAAAATAGTTGTGAATATCAAGTCCGTTCCTCTGCATACCACTAAATTCTACAAATTGGTCCTTTAACATTACTGCTACTTAACGTTAGCATAATTAGCAAGCAAACTGTAGTAACTGCGGTTAGCTTTGGGGCAGCAGATGTTGGTAGTAGATAATGGATATCTACATTTATCAACAGTTATTACCAAACACACGAAAGCCAGTGCCGTAGACTCTCTGGAGCCCAGTATTTAGGTCGGCTACAGTGATTGTTGTTACTTTGTTGGTGATATCATTCTTCCCATAGAAGGCGCCAGATAATTGATGTACCTTATTGTTGTCGACGCAACAGTAGGCGCTCCAGAAATAATTGGGAATATTAACCCTCTCATTAATATATTTAATTCCAGGCACCACACCAGTAACAACGTAGGCATGAAAACCAAGGTTCAAGCAATTATTTGTCAAGACATTTGACACTATTCCCTCTTGTCTACTCCACTGTCCTTGGTTAAATCTGGAGTTCTGCGGAGCCGCATTTGTGAGTGTGAATGTGGCATCTGAGCATTGCTGGGCATTTCGGTGTCGGACTGGAACCAGGTGTCCCCTATGGTAGGGCATGGAGTAATCTCCGTTCAGAGCCTGGTGATCACCTCTTGGGGGTTTAGTTACAGTGCCTTCAGTATTCATCTCCGGTCCAAGGTTCTGGTCATCCAGCTGTAGAGGAATAAAAAACTATTTCAATTCATTTCTGTACTGTTAACTCCACAATATAAATAGATATATTTCTGGATATTTTCATATCTCCAGATAACAATCATGTAAAATCAGAAAGTAATCAAGCTGATGGCAAATACAATGAACTGTGTCCCACTGTTACACTTTACATTACATACAACTGTTTGGTCATTTTTTGTTTCTTGTTTTATTTTTGTTTCTTTGTTATACTGAGGACCATATCTGTCTATATGACGTGTTTTGGGTTTGATGAGTGGTTGGTGCATAGCACTAGAAATGCATATAGGTAACCCCAGGTAATGAGCACGGTGTGTAAAGGGGAGGGCAAACAGTTTTTGACCGTGTCAGTGTGGCAGCATGACGTCTTTTCCTGGATGAATGTATGACTGTGATTAAGAAAACTGATGAATGGAAAACTTACCTGTGATGTCATATGGACTCAAAAGTTATACCTGTGTTCAGGTGAGAAAATAATTTAATGAAAATAAATGGGTCACCGCACTCAAAGATAGACACCGTATTGGACAAAGTTTTTTATTGTTGCCCAGAACACGCGTCTGAACAAGTTCTCCCTGTTTACCCCTCAGAGGCCGAATATAGTCTTGATTGAAATACTCAAATGGATTGTGCCTGCAAATAACACCATGAAAAGCATTTAGCCCTGTGATCTGCCCCGTTTTAAAGTCCTATGTAGTTAATGATACGTTTTAATAACAGAGGTGACCACAAAGATCTATCTTGAACCAGCTTTTATGTGTTTTGTTTCTTTTACCACTCTGATGTTTCACATCTATAACATAATCTACAGAGATGTCAGAATACAGTTATGTATTACCTGTGTCTCAAAGGTTTGAAACATGCTAGATCAATGTCTTACAATAATTTACAGTAATGTTGTCCAGGTGTCAGTGAATAGGATTAGACATATCTATGTTCTGTTTGCTGTCTGTACTGTGTTGTATTCTTTAATCTTGTTACTTTAGACAGAGCAGACGCCCTGTGGAAAACCAATCCAAACATTACTAGATAAATAAAAGCTGGCTATTTAAAAGAGTGAATACATTTTCTCATATAATTCTGCATCACCACAAACTATAAGACCTGCCACACTTAAAAATGAAACATTTGAGACATTTTTTGACCTTAAATTCTGAAAAGCTAATGTAAGACTTTTTAAGGACCTGCAGGAACCCTGTTCTCTGTTCCTATAAACACTGTAAATATTTGGATATTGAGCTTAATACCTAGCTGGTATTAGCATGATAAACAAGTGACAACACGGAAAATGGAGAAGGTGAAGAACGACAGCATCAGCCTGAGCGATGGAGGTGATAATACACAGAGAAAGATTTTCAACGCATCGGGGAAACAAAAATCCAAATTGTGGACCGTTTTTTGGGTTCTATAAGAAGGAAGGGAAGCTCGACAGTAGCCATGCTATTTGTAAACTGTGTAGAGCATCGTTGATGTACACTGGCAGCACTACAAAGCTCGACCAGCATGCAAGGAGGAAACACGGTCAAGAGTACGGTGAGCCAGCCAAGAACAGCGAACAACATTTCTACCTTTTTCCGGCAACTTGGTCACAATTCAGCACGTGCTAAGGAAATCACGGCATCAGTAACGCGTTTTATCGCCAAGGGATTATGTCCTTACAATGTGGTGGAGTGGGAAGGATTTCGGGATTTGATTCATACGTTAGAGCCCAGATATAAGATACCGTCCCGAAATCATATGAGCAACATGTGCATGCCAGCGTTGTATGCCCAAGTTAAGAGCCAAGTTGAAAAATACCTGGCAAATGCAGAGCAAGTGGCAATAACAACCGATGCTTGGACGTCATGTGCGATAGAGTCTTATGTGACGATCACGGCCCACCACATCGCTCCAGATTGGAAGTTAAATGTTCATGTCTTACAGACCAGGGCATTCAAAGGATCCCACACTGGGAAGAATGTAGGTGCTCTACTGAAACAGGCATGTGCTGACTGGAACCTTCTTGACAAAGAGCCAGCCCTGGTAACTGACAATGCCACAAACATGGTTTTAGCTGGCGTGGAAGCAGAGATGAGCCCTCACCTCATGTGTTTTGCACACACTATAAATCTGACCACACAGAAAGCCTTCAAAGTGGACACAGTAGCAAGGTTGCTGGGAAGGGTGAGGAGAGTGGTTGGCTTTTTTCACCGCAGTGTCAGGGCAGCAGAAATTCTACAAGACAAACAGAAACAACTGGCCTTGCCTATCCACTAAGTCAGGGGTCTTCAACGTTTTCCAGGCCAAGGACCCCCAAACTGAGAGATGGCGCGGGGACCCCCTACTTTTATATATTGTATAAAATGGTGTTTTATATTAAACCGGTCCTATAGTGCCATGTATAAATGTACCTTATTATTATTATATATTACCATGTGTATTTAAACTTGATTCATGTTGATTAGGCCTGCAGCACAATACCAAAAAATCCGGCTCGCGTTTCCGCACACACATGTTGCCCCTTTCTGACTTTGAGCCCCTGCCCCTCTATAATCATGTGCACATCTCTGATAAGGACGCTTTGCTCTCACACGCGCTGCATTTATAGCCACACAACACACACATGCGCACGCAGTCACTTTCTAGTGTGCGCTAGGGTTGGGCGGTATCCAAATTTTCATACCGTGATACCTTCTCCACATTTTACCGGGGTATACGGTAATATACCCCCCATCCCGCAACTCGAAAATCATTTGTTGTTGGTAACTCAATATTATAAAAGCTATGACTTAATATATGTATTCAAAAAACATTATGCTTTCAAAATTAAATAAGTGTTCAATACAGAGGCGGTTCTGGCTGGTTTTGCGCCCTGGGCGGACCGACTATCGGCGCCCCTCCCTACAAATCCTTCATCACACAAAAAATAAGATAAATAAATTAAATATAGTATGTAAACCCTAAAGTAAATTACACACATCCGTCATCATACAAATGAATAAAATAAAATAAATAAATGAAAAATACTAATAATTAACGTAATCTGACAGACTTTCACCCTTTTTACAACTGGCATTAAAATGTTTTGTGGATGAAAGTGCAGGTGTAAAGTTATTTATTTATTGCATTTTCCAATAACTTACATGTAGCTATAGCGGGTCTGTATTAATTTTATAAATGTATTACTAGCCTATTTATTTGGAAGCAGCAGTTTGTGTTGTGTGGCCTGGGCTCATAATAGTGTTGTGTCGTTCGCGAACGTGTCGTTCGAACGAACGAATCTTTTGAGTGAACGAAGTGAACTGAATCACTTCATGAACTGATTCGTTTCTCAGTTCAGTTCAGTTGAGCTCAGCCGCGAGCATGGCTGCCGGTCGGGAGTGGAACTGCCGCGACTCACTCACTCGTTCACTGCGAACGAATCACTCAGTGAACGACAACACTGACACAGCGCCACTTTCAGCACAGTACGTGAACGAGATTCACGTCCTCAGCATGTCGTTCAATGAATCGTTCAATGAATCGTTCGCGAACTGCTGAAAGTGGCGCTGTGTCAGTCACTCACTGACTCAGGGCACTGAGGGCTGAGGAGTTGATTCACGTTCAGTACATGTACTGCTAACATTAGCGCTGTGTTGCTAACATCAGTGTAGCATCATGTTATGTTATTTTACTGTGCACAGAGGACACTTTCACTGTGTAATATTTTTAGTGCATGTATAAGCAGCGCTGCGTCTCCCGCGAATGATTGTATAATATAGTCCTTGAAGTCCCTCAGTAAGTGAACGTGAACCTCAGGGCTGAATCATGAACTGAATGACGGATTATTTGGCTGTTTATCAGTTCAGGGAGTTGGAGAGCACTGAACGATTCGGTGAACGAATCTTTTGAACGAATCATTTTAATGAACGGATTCTAAAGATTCAGTACAGTAAAAAGAACTGCCGTTCCCATCACTAGCTCATAATCATCACAGGTCAGTCTATCCCCCGCCCCCCTCCAACCTGCTCACAGCCTCTGCAGTCGCAAGTTGATCCCCCGCCCCTCCCCTTTGCCTTTTCTTCTGACACACACAACCTGTATACATGACTCTCAGCAGCAAGTTGATGTGATAGTAGGGGCGCCTCATCGCCCACTGCACCAACTTGATGTGGAAATGAGCGGTATTAGTCTAGAAAACTGGCGATTTTTTTTTTTGAAGGCGCGCTTTTCTTTTTCTTTTTTTTGAGGACGGACTTTTTTTTCTCCTTTTTTTTTTTGAGAGTGCTCGTGCGCCCCCAAGTAGATTGCGCCCTGGGCGGTTGCCCACATTGCCCATAGCAAAAACCGCCACTGGTTCAATACAAAAACCTCAAAACAGCAGCACCACACTGTTGTGTTTTTACCTTCCTTTTTTTCACCTCAGAATGTTTTTTTTAATTTAAATAGCCGATCCTATTCGAATTTATAATCTTCCAATTTAGAGCTACAATTTTAAATAAACGAACACAAATAACATAGGCCTACACTTTGATTAAATAAGCTTTAATTTATTTCCCCAAACCGCAAGGAGCGAATAAAAGAGCGATGCGGCTCCGGAGCTGCGGTTGCCATAAAAATGCCGGTTTGCGCTTATATGTTCAGAAACAGAATAACAAGCATTATATAGGGCTAAGAATATTGAAAAATAACAACAATCCATGTATAACATTAACAACTTTTATTAACAAATATTTAAAAAGTGCAAATGCAGCAGTGAATAAAGTATCAAATAGTATAACGGGCTTAAATCCACTTACAGTGCAGTAAGACACAACACGGACCTATCATCCAGCAGCCTACTTATTGGCCGATCAAATAATAAAAAAGTAACAATAATAACACAGGCAGAATGAAAATTTACAAGGTATCCTGACACTGCTTCTTCTTTCTCCCTTCTGCGCTGTCACGTGACCATGTCTTCTCTCAATCAACAGTTAATTATTACAGTTGTTGTTATTGTAACTGTTATTACAGTTGCACATTGTAATTAGCTACTATTAAATTGAAAACACAACCACACATAGCCTTCATGGGTGCTGCTGGACAAAAAAAACAGGTGTTGTGAATGAACCGGTGCCCAGCTTGAAAGAGCTCCTGTGTGTCGCTGAATGTGTGCACTGCTCACTGAAAGACGTCTTCTGCCTCCATTTATCTGTTCACTACAGTGTGTTGGATTCATGTTCATGTGTATTTAAAGACATTTCAATTTGTGGAAAAAATTGCAAGGGGGAATATTAAAAAAATGTCTAATCAACCAAAACTTTCGCGACCCCCCTGCAGTACCTCTGCGGACCCCCTGTTGAAGACCTCTGCACTAAGTCATACAAGACGTGTCCACCCGGTGGAACAGTATCCAGAATATGCTTGAAAGCGTACTGGAACAGCAGCCTGCCATTTCTGCTACACTCATGTGACGTCCAGGGATCTCAGAAGAGGAGAAGAGGTTAACACTTGTAAGGACAAAGACTTCTGCGATGTTGAAGACATTGTCAAGCTGATGGCGCCGGTCAAACTTGTGACCACCAGCATGTGTGAAGACAAGCGGCCCACACTCTCAATGATTTCCCCTGTCAGAGCGAACCTTAAAAATAACTGTGAAGCATCAGATGAAGACTCAGTGGTAATCAGAGAGATGAAACAAGCATTCAGAAATGACTTGGAGAAATGCTACACCGGCCTGGATGATCTTCTACACTGCAGCAGCTCTGGACCCCCACTTCAACCCAGCTAGCAGGGAACGTTCCCACACCATTGGCTAACATTCCCTACAGGTTCTGTTTATGTTTTATAGAAAATGTTTTTATCTAATGTTCAAAGAACATCATAATGATGTTTATTATTTCAAATAATGTTCCTGTATTGTTAAATGTTAACAAAGATAGAATGTTTTAGATGTAACATTTTAAGGATGTTTGGGGGATGTTTGTGAGGTAAACAATTATTGAATGTTCCCGTATAAAACATTATCACAATGTTCCAAAATAACAAAGGAAAGACATTCTCAAAAAAACATTTGAAAAACATTGTCAGTATGTTATTAGGGCCTCTGATTGCAATATGTTATTCATAAAACATTCTTACAATGTTCTACAAAAATTAGGAAGGAACATTTTTCACAAGTGTTTTCACAATGTTATTGATTGTCATTTAGAAACATAGGAAGAACATTTTATCTATGGCATTCTGAGGATATGTTAGGAACAAAGTGTAGGTAACAGATTACAGAATGTTATCAATAAAATGTTCCAACAATATTATATGATGTCACACAAAGAACATTTTCAAAATAATATTCTAAAAATGTTTTGAGGATGTTGTTGATACTTCAGGTTATGGGGATTATTGAATGTTCTTCTATACAACATTTCCTTTACGTTACAAGAAAACAACAAAGGAACATTCTCAAAGCAACATTCAGAAAACGTTTTCAGTATGTTGTTAAGGCCTCGGATTATATTATGTTATTTATAAAACATTCTTACAATGTTTTATGATGATAAATGAAGAATATCACAAAGAAATATGTGGAAAATGTTTTCAAGATGTTATTGATGCATCAGATCACAAAATGTTTCTCACAGAATGTTTCTTTAATGTGATCTGTAAACAAAGGAAGAACGTTTTGCCTGCAACATTCTGAGGATATTTTAGGAACAATGTGTAGGTAACCGATTATACAATGTTACTTATACAATGTTCCCACAATGTTAAATGGCATCACATAAAGAACATTTACTAAGTAATATTTAGAAAATGTTTTGAGGATGTTGTTGATACTTCAGGTTATGGGGAAAAAATTCAGGGACCTGAAATTATACCCCGTTGTAGTTCGTAAGTTTTTTTGTTTTTTTTTTGGGGGGGGGGGGGGGGTATGATTATACAATACAAACATAAATATAAAGTGAAATCTGTGTGTTTAGGCAGAACTACAGTCATTTATTAAAGTAGTGGCACCCCTGGAACTGGAAAATTCACCATTTCTCCCAGAAGTGGTGCAATTACAAATGTTTTGGTATACACGTGTAGCCCTGTCTAAAATCAGTGCATAAAATAAATAACAACATAAATAGTTGTAGCATTAAAAAAGTTCGTAAGATTAAAAACTGGTTAAAATATGTGTTAAAATGCATAAATATATGAACAGATTAAAATGTTAAATATTGTTAAAAAGAATTGAGCTATGTTCCTTTAAAATCCATTGTGGAGAAAAAATTTTTTTGTATCTAAAATCAGCTGTGCAACCTGACCTGTCACCACCTTATTGTCAATCAATCTGTTTTTGTGTTGTTATTGGGTCATTATCAAATTAACAGCCAATCTAAGTCGTTTCACCAAAAAAAGGGGCGGGACATGTGGCGCAGGTCAAGGTAGTGTGTTTTGCTGCGCAGATGTACTGTTGTGGTGAAGGGAGAGAAGAGCAGAGTGTAATGGAGAGTTTTATGAGTTTTATCTGGAAGGTCGACTACCCGTTGGTCCTGATAATAACTCGTTTCATAACCAGAAAGAAGGTAATTAAGTGTATACTTTTTATTCTGTTCTGTAAGTAACAGTTATAGTGGTAAAAACATGATTATGTGATGTTAGTTAGCGGCCTGCTAGTTAGCTTAGCATATCATGTACATGTGCTTGATAACCTAGCGTTATTGTAGCCGTAATGTAATGTTAAAACAGTCTTCACGTTAATTTGTCATGAAATAGCGGTGGTATTGTGTCTAAATCTGGTTAATATGCTTAAAGGACGTGTGGAGAGAGAAGAGAGGTCGGAGCGTTTTTTTTTCTTTCCCTGGTCTCCCTGCGGATGGATCCGTGTATTCCCGGTTTCTTCCTGCCATGCCTGTGACCCTGTGACTGTTCAGTACAACTTTTTCACAGTTTCGGGAGACTTCAACAGCTTTTTCAGCTGAAACCCCATTTCATTTTCATTCATCCCCACCCACAGTCCATAGGCTCCCAGTGCTGAACACCAGTTCAAATTCATGAAAATAAATAAATTCATGTTGTGAAACATTTTTTGGGTTTGTAGTCCAATTCTATTTTGAAGTAAATTATCAGTGATCCCACTGACCAGTGCTCACTCAGGAAACATTAATCCTGAAATTGAAAGTTGATGTTGTAGCGGTTTAAGCAAATTTAATTCTTCAACCCCACAAAGGATACATATTGAAACCATGAACCCATGAAAGAAATGTTCCACAACACATTTGGTATAAATATGCAACACAAAAAGAACACAAAATGAATACTTAAATAAACGTGAATAATGCCAAACACACCACCATTTGAATTTTCACAAAAATTATATTGGAGCACACAAGCAAAACAAAACTCTTCACAACTCAGTCCTGGTCCAAACAAAAGAATAATGGTACCGAGTGCTCCGTTCCGGGTTTTCCCGGTTATCAGTTCAGTTCAGTTCAAACAGTTCAGTTTATAAAGCAAAATAATCCACCTCGGGTTTTCCCGGAATCCCAAACGAAAATCAAAATAAGGAAGTAGCTCCGTTTAGCACAGTCCAGCCATCCCCAAAAACCCAGTCAAAACAAAAGAAAAATGTAAGCGGAAAAAACACACTTGGACACCCGGCTTCAGCCGACTCACGGTTTCGGAGTAAGTGGGGAAAGTAGAGAGTGATGTCCGGAGGTCTTTGGACGGTGGGTTCCTGAGGAGAGGAGAGGACGCGGTATCCAAACCACACGAGGGCAACCAAAGTGGACGCGAACCGACACGCGGACTGCAACACGCGCTGTTTGCCAGAGGTAGGCTGCGGACATGGACGACATGAAGAGCACGTCTCTCCTGCTGCTCACTCATCTGTAACTCCCGCCATACAGACTTAAGTCTCCCGACATGAAAACCGCGCGAGGCTGGACTGTGAGGGAGTGGTATTAATGGGGCTAAACCACTGGCTGGCTCGACTGGTCGGGGGTGGAAGTGAGTAGAAAAACAATATGGGCAATCACATACCATAACATAATCAAGGTTTTTTTTTAAGATGATATTTAAAAACTTTGCATAATCAGGAATATAACACAGAAGGCAAAGAAATACAAAACGTACAGATCATCATTAAACCATTTTGTGGGAGTGATCGCCACACTCTTCCCCCCTTGACAAAAAAAAAAAAAAAAAACACAACAAAAAAACCCAAAAAGAAACAAAACAAAATACAGCCTCCAAAATAGAGCTATATAAATGTAATCATTTTTTAATTTTTTTTTTTTTTATAGGTCTATTAGCCTTTTATCCTCCTCCTCTGACTCAGACTCTCTCAAAACTTTGTTTTGTATCCTCACTTTCTCAGGGGGACCGGATGTTGACCCAGCCGGACTTGCTGGAAAACCAAGAAAATCCTCGTCGATGGATTCTTCCTCAAATATTTCCCTCACCCGCTGTTTTTGCTGCTCTTCCACTTGCTGAGCAGTGGGGTAACAAGGTTTGAGGCGAGAAATATGTGCAATTCTCCGGTCTCCTCCACTCTCCTCCAGCACCACTTCATAATTTACGGGTCCAACTTGCTGAAGGACACGGTAGGGGCCCTGCCACTTGGGAGCGAGCTTCGCAGTAAAGGCTTTTTCTGCCTTGGAAAGAGGATGGGCTCGTAGCCAGACTCGTGTCTTTTCTGCCAAAATCATCTCTCTGCGATGCTTGTCATAATTTCTCTTCTGTCGCTTACGGGCCAGAGAGAGGTTTCTGGAAACAAAAGCCTTAAGGTCATCGAGCTGTGTGATGTTTTGGTAAACGGACGAGTCGGGTAGGGCATTTCTGGGCTGCAGCACGACATCCAGTGGTCCCCAGAGCGGTCGTTGAAGGTTGAGTTCAGCCGGAGTGACTCCTGTGGACTCCTGAACAGCAGAGTTCAAGGCAAACCTGAACTCATGGAGATGTTTGTCCCAGTTTTTGTGTCTGGAGCCCACATAAGAGGCCATCATAGTTTTTAAGGTCTGATTAACTCGCTCGGTTAAATTTGTCTGTGGATGGTAGGCAGATGTGAGTTTGTGTGACACATTCCATGTTTCACAGGTAGCCTGGAAGACGGAGGAGACAAACTGAGAGCCTCGGTCTGAAAGAATGTAATCCGGAATTCCCCATCTGGTGAAAATCTCCTGGATGAGAATGCGTGAGATGGATTCAGCAGTGGCGTTCCTCAAAGGAAAGAGCTCCACCCATCTGGTGTAGTAATCCACAAAAACAAGTAGGTACACGTTTCTGCTTGAACTCCTGGGGAATGGACCCATCAAATCCATGCCCAACATTTCCCAGGGACGGCATACCACTGTTTGTTGCAGTTTTCCAGCGGGTTTGCGGCTTTCAGGTTTGTACAGTTGGCAGACTTGGCAATTGGTTACATGTGTTTTTACATCCCAGCTCATTTTTGGCCAGTAAACCAGATTCTGCATTCTCCTGTAGGTTTTGTATCTACCCAGGTGGCCAGCAAGGGGGTCTTCATGGAATGACGTGAGCAAGTGTGAACGCAGGCTCTCAGGTATGTATATTTGGTACATGGTTTTGTAATCTAATTTCACAACCCGGTAGATCAGATCCTCTAAGATGGTGTAGAGGGTTTGGCCATTCGCTTGATTCTCGCCCTTCTCTAAGATGTTTTGATAGAGTGTCTGGCATTCAGGGTCTTTTTTCTGGGCATTCCACACCTCTTGGACAGTGATGGACATGTCTTCTGGCAACTCCGGTGTGGCAGACACCATGGTGGCACAGAGAGGATGGTGAGTAGAGTCAGATCCATCACATGGAGCTCTAGATAAGGCATCCGGAACAGTATTGTATTTGCCTTTTCTGTATTCCACAGTGAAGGTGAACTCTTGGAGCCTGAGAGCCCACCGGATCAGACGGGTACTGGGTTTAGTGGTTTTGAACACCCACAGGAGCGAAGAGTGATCTGTAACCACCGTAAAGAGGCGTCCCTCCAGATAGACTCTCCACTTCTCCACAGCCCAAACTACAGCCAGACACTCCAGCTCCGTAGTGGAGTAGTTTCTCTCAGCTGGGTTAAGGCTGCGGCTACCATAAGCCAGGATTTCCTCGGTCCCATGGTCTGTGCGTTGGACAATCACTGCACCCAGCCCTACCTCACTGGCATCCGTATACACCAGAAATGGTAAATCAAAGTTTGGATGTCCCAGGATAGGAGGATTCGTTAGGTGCTCTTTGAGAGTATCAAAGGCGGTTTGACATTTGGGGGACCAGCAGAACTTGACCCCCTTCCTCTTCAGGGCATTGAGGGGCTCAGCGATTTGGGAGAAATTTGGCACAAACCGATGGTACCACCCCGCCATTCCCAGGAACCGCTCCAGAGATTTTCTGTTGGTAGGCACTGGGAAGTTCTGGACAGCCTGGGTTTTCGCTTGCTCCACCTGAACCCCCTGTGATGACACCACATGGCCAAGGAATGTCAGGGAGGTACGGAAGAACTTACTTTTCTTCACATTAACAGTGAGCCCTGCCTGCCTGAGCTTGTCCATGATGGCTTGGACATCCCTGAAATGTTGTTGCCAGGAGTCGGAGTAAATGATTATATCATCCAGGTACACGAAACAATTTTCTCCCTTAAGCTCGCCTAAGACCGTGTCCATGAGCCGTTGGAAGGTGGCTGGTGCATTTTTCAGGCCAAAGGGCATTACCTTGAACTGAAACAGTCCATATGGACAGATGAAAGCGGTCATGGCTCGGGATTTTGGATCCATCTCTACTTGCCAGTATCCACTGTTGAGATCCAAAGCTGTGAATACTGTGGCTCCAGCAAGAGACTCGAGGATTTCCTGGATGGTAGGGAGGGGATAGGCATCAGTGAGAGTTCTGGCATTGGGTTTTCTGTAATCCACACAGAACCTAGGCTTTCCAACTTTCCTGGGGACGATCACCACTGGAGAAGCCCATGGAGAGGATGAAGGTTCTATCACTTCATTGGTCAACATTTCATCCAGAAGCTCCTTTAACACCTTCTGTTTTGGTGGAGAGAGACGGTAAGGCTTCTGCTTTATTGGCACATCCTCCGTCATAAATACTTGATGCCTAAGCAGTCCCGTGCGCCCGACTTTGGTGGTGCAAACATTGCTATTACAATGCAGCATCTCCATAAGTCTCTCTCTCTCTTTCCCCTTCAGGTGTGAGCCTTGAACTGCCATCTCAAAAAGATCTGCCATGGCCGGTAAGGGAGGTTGTAAAATCTCCGGGGCCTTTGCCAGGAAGAGAGCAACATGGTTGCTAGCCCCCTCCCCCTCTGGTGTGCTGGGGTGATAGTCCTGAAAAAAGTACCTCCCCGTCTCTCCACGAAACCAGTAAGCGCCACCTGCTACATCAATGTGCATCCCGCTGAAAAATGCAAAATCCAGCCCAAGTACCACAGAGAATGCAAGTGCCTGAGGAGACAGCACAACCATAGGTATTAACCATGTCTTTCCGTGCAGGCAGATCTCCACATCTGACCGTCCAAGAGGATGCTCCTGCTTCCCATTGGCTAAGTACAAGGGGACGCCTGCCCATGGGGTAAGTCTGGATGCCGGTGGTTTGATGCTCATCCACAGGTCTTCATTTAACAATGTATATGAAGATCCTGTGTCTAGAATGGCTGTCCCTTCCCAGGAGCCGATGGTGAGAGGCACCTTTAACTGCTGCGGTAGCGGACTGCCGAAAGTGGGAGCAGCACCATGCCTATAGGCAGGCGTGAAGGACAGAAAGGGGTTTTGTGATGGTGATTGCCCCACTGATGGACCAAGAGCACTCGCAGATGGGTGAGTCATCCCTCCGGAACCTGATTGTTGATGTTGATTTTGTGCCTAGGCCGGAGGTTTGTTCCTCTTCTGATGACTGAACGTTGGACATGCATAAGGAGGATGGCTGCCTTTACAACGCCAACAAATCACTTGAGAGGAGGTGCTGGGTCGTGCTGTGGTTACAGACTGTGGTGGTAGAGAGGGTGTCTGTGTTGGATCCCCTTTTTCCTTCAGCTTGTTCCCCTGTTTCTTCCTCAGGTCATATTGTGTCTGGCTCAGTTTGTCCTTCTCCAGCTGCTGCCCCAATCTGACCAATTCCTCCACTGTTTCCACCCTGCCTCGCAGTTGGCTGGCCATACGGGGATTGATATTCCTGAGGATGAGTTTGATGACAGCCTCCTCTGTAATGTCAGGCCTCCAGCGACAGCATAATGACCGATACAAATACGCAAAGTCTCTTATGCTCTCATCCTCTCCTTGAACCCGTGTCCGCACTCTTTCTGCCAGCTCATCCTCATAGTCCTCAGACAGGAAAGCAGAAAGGAACTGGGACTGGAAGTCTTTCCATGAATGGGTAGTTACACGAGTCACATCCCACCAATCCCTTGCAGTACCATATAACACATTCCTAAAAGTCACCATCAACTCCCCATCAGACAGTGGATTGAGGGACAAGAAATCCTTACACCTGTCCAAGTATAACAGTGGGTCAGGGCTGTCCTCCATCCTGCCAAAGGTAGGAAACTGTAGTTTCAGCGGACATTTCCCCATGAAACGGCGGTTCAGATCCCCTGAGATGGGAGAGTCATCTGGCGAGCATGGAAGAGCTTCTGACACTCCTACATGCATCGTCGACTGCAGCCGATGCCTCTGGGGAAGTGTTGCCTGATCACCACCAGGACTAGTCTGAACCGAGGCATCAGCCAGTGCTGACACACGGAGACTTTGCGTCCTCATAGTGGACATCTCACCCATCATCCCCTCCAAACGTTGGGAGCACTTCCCGACCTCCGACTGTAGGTGCGTAATATTTTGTACCACAGGGCTTAGGGTTTCCTTCATTGCTTTTAATAGGTCTGTATGGTGATTTTGTAAGCGCCAGTTCAATGTAGCTGAGTATTGATCGCGTACATAATTGAACTGTTTGTCCATAGCCAACCTCAATTCCAGCAGTTGCTCATCATAGTATGCAGTAAGATTTTTCGTTAAATCACCTAGAGCAAGCTTGAGTTCCTCCTTATGGCTGCTTTGTGTTTTTGAAAGGGACTGGAATCCTTCCTGGATGTGCCCATGCAAAGATTCCTGGGCCAAGTTCCTAAGCCCTGACCCAGTGGTGGCCTCCAATGAAGCAGCACCACCTTGAGGCAAAGCAAGCAAAGGCAGGGACAAGTTGGAGTCCCCACACAAATCCATGTCCAGTAGAGAGTGACTTGTCATTGGTGAGCCTGAGATCGGTAGCGGGTCCTTTAATACTCCCCTGTCTAATACAGACCCTTCTGTTTCAGGTCCTGTTTTGTGACCCTCAGAGGGAAAGTCCAAGATGTCCTCCAGAGCTGAAGCCATCCTTAGTACAGAGATGTACCCACAGCCCGCAACCAGTACTGGCTATTTGCAGTCTTTTTAGTTTGTCTCCACGCAATAAAACACTTTGTATTTCCCCAAACACAGTTCTGTGTTTGTTCAGTCCTTAATGTCCACCACAATGTGTTGTTGCAGTATTTGATTTTTTTTGTTTTTTTTTTGTTAGTATTTCAAGGTTCCTTTAACATTGGGCGCCATTTATTTATGTAGCGGTTTAAGCAAATTTAATTCTTCAACCCCACAAAGGATACATATTGAAACCATGAACCCATGAAAGAAATGTTCCACAACACATTTGGTATAAATATGCAACACAAAAAGAACACAAAATGAATACTTAAATAAACGTGAATAATGCCAAACACACCACCATTTGAATTTTCACAAAAATTATATTGGAGCACACAAGCAAAACAAAACTCTTCACAACTCAGTCCTAGTCCAAACAAAAGAATAATGGTACCGAGTGCTCCGTTCCGGGTTTTCCCGGTTATCAGTTCAGTTCAGTTCAAACAGTTCAGTTTATAAAGCAAAATAATCCACCTCGGGTTTTCCCGGAATCCCAAACGAAAATCAAAATAAGGAAGTAGCTCCGTTTAGCACAGTCCAGCCATCCCCAAAAACCCAGTCAAAACAAAAGAAAAATGTAAGCGGAAAAAACACACTTGGACACCCGGCTTCAGCCGACTCACGGTTTCGGAGTAAGTGGGGAAAGTAGAGAGTGATGTCCGGAGGTCTTTGGACGGTGGGTTCCTGAGGAGAGGAGAGGACGCGGTATCCAAACCACACGAGGGCAACCAAAGTGGACGCGAACCGACACGCGGACTGCAACACGCGCTGTTTGCCAGAGGTAGGCTGCGGACATGGACGACATGAAGAGCACGTCTCTCCTGCTGCTCACTCATCTGTAACTCCCGCCATACAGACTTAAGTCTCCCGACATGAAAACCGCGCGAGGCTGGACTGTGAGGGAGTGGTATTAATGGGGCTAAACCACTGGCTGGCTCGACTGGTCGGGGGTGGAAGTGAGTAGAAAAACAATATGGGCAATCACATACCATAACATAATCAAGGTTTTTTTTTAAGATGATATTTAAAAACTTTGCATAATCAGGAATATAACACAGAAGGCAAAGAAATACAAAACGTACAGATCATCATTAAACCATTTTGTGGGAGTGATCGCCACAATGTCATATTTCAATGTTTAAATATCATAACATAATAATTGTTAAAAAATGTTCAAAGCATGTTATCCAGTTATTAAGTAGTATAATTCTGAAACTCAGCTGTAAACATTTTAAAGAGCATTTGGGTATAATGTAGCAATGTTTTCATTTGTAACAATTGTAAGAATGTTATCTCAAAATGTTGTTAGAAAGTTTTTAGAGAACGTTCCTCCATAACGTTCTGGGAACTTAAAGAAAACTACCCGCAAAAAACATCAGTAAAACATTAGGATTATAATGTTATAGCAATATTTTAAGAATGTTATCACAAAATATTGTTAGAAAGTTTTTAGAGAACGTTCCTCCATAACGTTCTGGGAACTTAAAGAAAACTACCCGCAAAAAACATCAGTAAAACATTAGGATATAATGTTATAGCAATATTTTCATTCAATATTTTAAGAATGTTATCACAAATCATTTTTAGAATGTTTTTAGAGAACGTTCCTCCATAACGTTCTGGGAACTTAAAGAAAACTACCCGCAAAAAACATCAGTAAAACATTAGGATATAATGTTATAGCAATATTTTCATTCAATATTTTAAGAATGTTATCACAAATCATTTTTAGAATGTTTTTAGAGAACGTTCCTCCATAACGTTCTGGGAACTTAAAGAAAACTTCCCGCAAAAAACATTGTAAGAACATTAAAGGTAACATTCTCATAACATTTTTAGAACAAAAAATTGCTAGCTGGGAAGTCTCCGCCCTTCCTGACGGACAATGATGCTGAGCGGACGTTCACAAACATAACAGCAGAAGCTACATCCCTGCATAACAAAGTAAATCCCCCAACACAACATCATTTACTCAACACAAAATACATATTACAGTGCATTCTATTAGTCTACTGTCATTTGCTGCTGTCATTAGATTTATTCTGACTGCTGTTACTGTCTGTTTGATTTAGTACACCACAAATTAACTGTCTTTTATAAGGCCTGAGGCCACATTTTGAGAGGACCACCAGGGGTCATAATTATAAGGTTACTGTTACATGGTTTAGTATAGGTGTGTAACTTGTTTACATTGAAATGTTGCACCTTCTGTAAAGGAGGTGATGAATAAAGATATCTGAATGAAGGGAATGATTCTCTATGTCCACAATCTCCACAGGCTGTCCTGCCAGAACAGTTGTGATGCTGTCTGATAATGTCAATCAAGGACTCACACACTTATGCCCATGCCACTCATTTATTTCTCTGATGCTTGGATGTATTTTGCGTGGTTTCTACACAGAGAATTAAAAGAAACATAAACAGAAATGAATTATATGCATGATTATTAAACATAAAATGTGGCATAAAACACACAATATATAATATCAATAAAGATAATATTGATACAGTAAATAATACAATTATTAAACGCACACCACTGAAAACAATTGAGTGACGGTCCCTTAATCACCGTGAGTTATTTATCATCCCGATTGGACAACAGGAAATAAACAATTAACTATGACACCGCTGTCAACCATTAATAAACCAGACGTGCTCTTAAAAGTATTGATATAAATAAACCGCTACATCAACACACGTCATCAACAACAAATAAACAACTGTTTACTTACTCTCTCATGGACGCACACAAGGAATATGAACAAGGTGAATACAAAAAGTCCCAACTACGATAGCGCACTCCAAACTGCGGCGGCTCCACTGCTCCGATACTCACTGTCCTCTCTCTGTGAGCAGCAATAACAATTGATCAGCCAGGTGATCAGAGACCTGATAGGTGCAGAACATTGCATCACGTGAACACCACATGCCGATCGCCAGCGGGCCGAGTGATCTTCTGCACAGCCGCCCCCAATTTTGCAAAGCAAAATTGAACCAGTCCAAAGTCAGCCAGGAACATCTTGAGGAAGTGCAGGGAGTCTGATGAGCCGAGCAACTGGACGTGTGTACATTTTGTCCTTAACTTGGACCTGTGCGGTTCGCACCCTGCCATCAGAACCAGAGATGACTGCTGAAACTTTCCCTACTGGCCACAGAGCACGTGGTAGTTGCTGGTCCACTATGAGAACAATCGTCCCAACTGTTAGGTCATCCGTGTCTTGCTGCCACTTAGAACGAGTCTGGAGGGAAGGCAGATAGTCCCTGATGAAGTGGATCCAAAATTGTTCAGCCAAGGCTTGGCAATGCCTCCATCTTCGACGGCTGAGGAGCTCTGTGTGTGGGTAGATGACCTGTGGTGTGGAAGGGTCAGGCCGCCCCATAAGGAGCATATTGGGCGTGATTGGATCTGAGTCTGCAACATCCGATGAGGTGTAACCCAGAGGTTTGGAGTTAACAATGTTTTCCACCTCAATCAGTATTGTCCTCAGGACTTCTTCTGTGACACTCTGAGACCCCAGTGTGGTGTGTAGAGCAGACTTGATAGAGCGGATTTCTCGCTCCCAAGAACCACCGAAGTGTGGTGCATATGGGGGGTTGAACCGAAAATGAATTTGCTGACTAGCAAGCTGTTCCTGCAGAGCTGGTGAGAGTGAGGTGAAAGCATCTTTGAGCTCGGAGCTGCCTCCTTTGAAATTCGTACCCTGGTCCGATAATAGCTCGAAGGGCTTCCCTCGCCTTGCAATGAAGCGTCGGAGGGCCATCAGATATGAGTCAGTGTCCATATTGGCTAGTAGATCAAGATGCACAGCATGAGTTGTTAGACACTTGAATACTATCCCCCATCTCTTCTCTGTGCGTCGCCCCATCTTGACAAGGTATGGTCCGAAGCAGTCCACACCTGTGGAGTAGAACGCTGGACGGTGGAGTCGCAAGTTGGATGGTGGAAGGTCAGCCATTTTGGGGATGATTGGACTGCTGCGCCATCGCCGACATTCAGGGCAGTGGTATTGATGTTTCCTGACAGCCTCTCTTCCGCGAAGGATCCAGAACCGTCTGCGCAGCTCAGCAAAGACTCTTTCTGGTCCTGGGTGAGCGAGGCGACCATCGAAATCTTGAATGACCAATTTGGTGATGTGATGATGGGGATCAAGTACGATTGGATGTCGAGTGTCTCGATTAAGTTCATCGCATCTGCGAAGACGACCCCCAACACGGATCAACTGAGCCTCCTTGTCATACTCAGGTGCCAATGTAAGCAATCGGCTGCTGTTAGGGACTGGTTTCTGGGAGACCAGGAGAGCGAAATCTTCCGGAAAACAGTCTTCCTGCACTTTCCTGAAGAGTGCCAGTTCAGCCTGTCTGTAGTCCTCTGCTGTAGGGCTTGAGGAGGTGGCCGCCCCATCACCTGCCTGAACTGAGGCTTCAAGCAGCTCCTTGAAGTTGTTGAAGGTGCTAGGATCAGGCAAAGGTTTATCAGCAATCACTGAGACATGTCCACAGAAGTTAGCCTTACGCAGTTCAACTGGGTCCTCTGACAGGGAGATGTCTGGAAAGGTTGGCCAGGATGATTCATCTTGCATTAGGAATAGAGGTCCACGGCTCCACCGGTTGTGACCTAGGAGCTGTGACAAAGCCAGCCCTCTAGTTATATCATCAGCAGGGTTGTCTCCAGAACTGACATATCTCCAAGGACTATCCTCAGTCAGCTCTTGAATGTCAGCAACTCTGGATCCAACAAATACCTTGTAGCGGCAAGATTGTGACTGCAGCCACTTCAGGACTGTGGTGGAGTCCGTCCAATAGGTGATGCTGGAGATCTGGAGGCTGAGCTCCTTCCTTAGGACTGCAGCGAGCTGTGCTCCAGTGTGAGCACCGCAGAGTTCCAACCTTGGGATGGACTGCTGACGAACTGGGGCAACACGGGATCTGGCAGCTAGGAACGCCACTTGAATATTACCTGCATGATCCACTGTGCGAAGATAGGCTACAGCCCCATAAGCTTTCTCCGATGCATCTGAGAAGACGTGAATGGTCTGAGTGCAAGCTGAGATGTCTGTCACAAGGTCAACATAACATCTAGGCAGAGAGATAGTAGGGAGCTGCTGAAGTTCACTCTCCCAGGAATGCCATTGCTGGAGCAGATCATCTGGCAACTTTGGATCGTCCCAGTCTCTTTTCTTACTCCAGAGACGCTGCACCAATATCTTGGCTCGGGTGGTGAAAGGGATAAGCAGGCCAAGAGGGTCATATTGTCTGGCTAAGACCCGATAGATGCTGCGCATTGTTGGTTGGTGATGCTCCATTTGACGAGTCTGGTAAGTGATGGTATCAGACGTGCAGTGCCACAACAGCCCCAAAGCTCGCTCTGGTGGGTCGGCTCCATCCAGTGATAGCCACAGTTCACTGCTCTCTGCTCTTGATTCTGATGGCAGGTGACTGATGATGTCAGGAACATTGGTAGCCCACTGGCGTAGTTCAAACCCTCCTGAAAGGAGGAGTGGGTGTAGCTTTGTGATGAGCTGCTTGGCCTCTTGCTCAGAGATGAAGCTCTGGAGAAGATTGTCTACATAGAAGCAGTTCTCAACAGAGTGACGGATGTCCTCACTTGGACTACTGTGATCTAGGACATGTCTCTGAAGCGCAAAAGTGGCGCAGCATGGACTGCACGTTGTCCCGAAGGGCAATACTTGCCACTCGTAGACATCCGGTGCTGCACTGCGATCCATCTCTCTCCAGAGAAACCGGAGGAAGGGCTTGTCCTCAGGCAAGAGACGCACTTGATGGAACATCCCTTTTATGTCGCTACACACTGCCACCGGATACTCCCTGAACCGGAGTAACACCCCCAGCAGAGTGGATCCTAATATGGGACCGGGAAGTAGGTGTTCATTGAGGCTTGCACCTTGATATGAGAAAGAACAATTGAACACAATACGATCCTTCCCATTATGATGGACCATATGATGAGGAATGTACCACGAGTTGACCTTGGCTTGTGCTCCATCAGCGGTTAGCTTGATGACGTAACCCGCATCCAGCAACTTCTTAATCTCCCTGTTGTAGGTATCTGCTTTGACAGGATCCTGAGAAAGGCGTTTCTCAGTCCCGCGCAAATGACCTAGCACGGCCTCCTTAGGTGAATGGAGAGGAGGTGCATCTTCCTTCCACAGCAGGGGGGTTGCATACCTTTGCACACCGTCCACCTCCACTCTAGTGATCTTATCTTCCAGTGCTTTGATTGCTGCTGTGTCCTGTTTTGACCGTGTGATGAGCTTATCGTTCTGGTACGGTAGAACGTCCATCTGCCAGAGTTTAGTCACATGACTCAGGAGTTCTACAGATGGAGATAAGGTGTTGGTCAACAGGCACTGAGGAGTGGAGGGCTGGTGCATGAGAACTTTAGCAGGCCCCTGAAGTGTCCAGCCAAGGCGTGTCTTCAGTGCAGCTGGTCCGCCTGGTGGTCCTAGATGCACAGGTTCAACTGGGGTGATGAGGTGAGGATAGTCTGATCCGATGAGCAACAATGGCTGTTCATGACTGAATGAGTGGAGGGGGAGACCTCTGAGGTGACGGTAGGTATTCTGGAGAGCTTCAACGGGATGAGAATGTCTAGAAAGGCCAAGCTCAGTTGCTGTGAAAGCTTTATGGATCCGGAAATGCTTCCGAGGATGAGAGGCAGCAGATACTGAAAATGACACTGACCTGCCTGGCACAGTTCTGGTGTCTTGACGGATGGTTCTCAGTACCAGACTCTCAGTCCGTCCCTGGAGTCCTAGTTCTTTGGCAGCATTGTGGAGGAGAATTGTCCTTTCCGACCCGTCGTCCAGGATAGCATATGTTTCGATCCTCCTTTTGCCGTTATAGAGGCACACTTTGACCATCTTCAGCAGCACGCAACTACTTCTCCAGGCTGGGTCTAAGTAGTATGTTACTGGCTGAATCGGCTCTGGACTTGGCCTCTCTGGTCTGACGGTTGAAGATGAATTGACCTCATGTAATACTTCCAGGTGAGTCTTGTTACATTGTTGACATTTGGCCTTGAGATAGCACTGTGCTGCTTGATGATCTCTTCCACATCTCCAACACCGCTTGCCTGTTTTGATCCAAGTTACTTTCTGCTCTTTCGTGAGTTTCTTGAATTCTGTGCACTGATTGAAATAGTGCTGAACATCATCACAAAAGGGGCAATACTTCTTGGGCTTATCTGGTTTGTTCACTTGAGCTCTGAACAGTGAAGGAGGCTCTAGTTCCTTTCTTGCAGGTTCATAGAGAACGGTGGTAGAGCTGGCTACAGGTTTCTGCTTGGGCTTAAACCCTCTCGGCCGGTCTGGCCGCCCCTCTGACATCGACTGGGGCTGATGAGTCAGTATGTCATCATCTTGAACACGGACTTCATACTCTAACCACTCTGAGAAATCCAGCAATGTAGGAATAGGTGTACGAAGGGGGTTAATGAAACGCTTGAATTGTGCTCTTAGGTCGTGTGGCAGCTTGGACAGCAAGCGGGAGATGTGAGACCCACACTCCAGTTCTGTTCTTCCCTCTCTACCGAGCTGGTCAAGCATCCCAACTAGCGCCCTCACCTTCAGTGCAAACAGACGGAATCCTTTACTGTCACCACTCTTGATGGCAGGCTCAGCTAAGACCTCAGTGATGCGCTGTAAAGCCAATTTGTGAGGCTGGCCATAAAGCTCCGTCAGAGAGGCCATGGTCTTGCTATAAGGTTGGTTGCTATTGCTGTAAGAGTCCGCAATCAGGAGGGCGTCTTCCAGCTTGAGATGATCAACGAGTATCTGATATTTGAACCTCTCAGTAGCATCTTCAGGTAGGATATTCTCGAGCGATATCTTTAAGCGTGCAAACTGACGAGGGTCTTCTGCTGTGAAGCATGGAATCTGAGGCTTTGGTCCACGATATATGGTCTCCTGATGGGATGGAGAACGTGGTTGACTGTAGCCCCTCCATTCCTTCTGGTCTGCAGGTGGCCACTGATATTGATCCTCTGTTTTATGATAAGGGTGAGCAGGTGGTTTACGAGGACTGGTATATGGCTCTACATACTCAGGTGTGGACACCCAGCCATCGGGAGGATACGACACTGGCGGTGGCGGTGGAGGGAATGGATCATCGCTCGGATGGGATTGAGCTGAGGAAGATGGCTCCGGCCAGGGGACATCCTGCAGGTCATCCTCTGGATAGCTGATAGGTTGGACACTATAATGTGGTAGAGTGGAGGTGGATGTACAACCTAGACCTGGAGCCTTTAAGAAGGAGCCATAGTCCTCTGCCTGATGACGGTGCTTATAGGTGAATGCATTGGACCTTGAGGCTTGAGGCTGAGATGCAGCTGATGGTCGTGGTGTGAGGACCCTGATGAGGTTCTGCATCTCTTGCCTGAGTTGGTTATTCTCCTCTTTCATCTCTTTTAGTGCTGACAAAACCACCTCTGGAACAGCGCTCCGTGGTGTTAGTCCATCATGAGGCAGCTTAGGTGATTCGTGAAGGTTGATTTCTCCCTCGTGGGAGTGGTCATGGAGTGTGTGTGACTGAGGTAATTGACGTCTTGGAAGATCCACCAGGAAGTCGTCCAGATAACGAGGTTGACGAACTTCACGGCGTGCACGGACATTATCAGGAAAAGCCATGATTGAACTGTGGAAACTGCAGATCCGGCTCGAAGGACCATGTAAAGGAGGTGATGAATAAAGATATCTGAATGAAGGGAATGATTCTCTATGTCCACAATCTCCACAGGCTGTCCTGCCAGAACAGTTGTGATGCTGTCTGATAATGTCAATCAAGGACTCACACACTTATGCCCATGCCACTCATTTATTTCTCTGATGCTTGGATGTATTTTGCGTGGTTTCTACACAGAGAATTAAAAGAAACATAAACAGAAATGAATTATATGCATGATTATTAAACATAAAATGTGGCATAAAACACACAATATATAATATCAATAAAGATAATATTGATACAGTAAATAATACAATTATTAAACGCACACCACTGAAAACAATTGAGTGACGGTCCCTTAATCACCGTGAGTTATTTATCATCCCGATTGGACAACAGGAAATAAACAATTAACTATGACACCGCTGTCAACCATTAATAAACCAGACGTGCTCTTAAAAGTATTGATATAAATAAACCGCTACATCAACACACGTCATCAACAACAAATAAACAACTGTTTACTTACTCTCTCATGGACGCACACAAGGAATATGAACAAGGTGAATACAAAAAGTCCCAACTACGATAGCGCACTCCAAACTGCGGCGGCTCCACTGCTCCGATACTCACTGTCCTCTCTCTGTGAGCAGCAATAACAATTGATCAGCCAGGTGATCAGAGACCTGATAGGTGCAGAACATTGCATCACGTGAACACCACATGCCGATCGCCAGCGGGCCGAGTGATCTTCTGCACACCTTCGTTACCTACCTCTAGTGTTCAAAACACTATGCTCAGGCTGAAATATTGCACTTTGTTGTTACTATTCTGTGCTACTTTTACCTCTCGAGTTCCCATCCAATGGATTCAGCCAGACTCTTTTTTGGTCCATGTCTAAAAATAAATACATTGACATGTGATTGTGTTGTTCTGTTTTTTTTTTTTTGTTTTTTTTTTTTTTGCCAGTGCTATAAAGCCACAATGCTTGGGGATATGTGGTCTTTTACATTTTTGAAAAAAAATATTGTACTGTCACTTTTATAGAATCTAATGTAGAATGTAGAATCTACAACAAATATTAACCGTAGAATCAAATCGTGTCGTTCTTACACTGTATTGAATCGATTCGTATCGAATTGGTCTGTAATAAAAGGATATTGTTTTTGAATGGAATCGTAACCTGTGTACATATATGCATATTGAATCATTTATCACAGAGAGATGTGCAACCCTACTACGTACCTTTAATCTGCTGTTTTAATACTTACCCATCTGACTGTGTACAAGACTGAAAGACATTAAAGAGTGAAAATGAGCCACTAACCTGAGGTTCAATGTACCATGACGTTTTCCTATCACATCTCAAATAACCCAGAAACTTATAAGCAGAGTAGACGGGGATCCTTCGGACGGTGTCATAGAGCGTTGCAAATTCATAACCGCCTGCTGGATCTCTCTTTTGGCAGATCTGCGTGTATTGATTAACTGCTAGCCCAGTAGGTGGTTGGTTCCTGAGAAAGAAGTTACTGCATGTTCCGGTAAAAGACGCCACAACTTCAGCTGTAGCTAAATAACCGAGAGCCAGCAGCAGAAACGCTGAGACCAGGAGCTTCATGATGAAGAATGAGATATCAGTGAAGAGTTCTCTCCAGAGTGGCTAATCGGGAGGACCGGGACAATTCCCGGTGGGCCGATCTGACGTTTGGGCTGCGAGGGCCGGGGGTTTATTTATTTTGTATTTATTTTTGGGCCGGTGTTCAGTCATGGCACTGAGTGTGTATTACACGTATACTGTTACCGCTGTCCCTTGGCCGTCTCCACTGGCAGATCTCTCTCTTTTTTTTTTTGCAGACGCAGCCTAACGTAACACGTCCGTGCACACCGCACACTGTCAGTGGTGTTTGTAATTAAAAAGAGTAAAGCACTGGAAACAGATGCAACCAAATGTTCAAAAAGTGTTGAGGAGGGGGAAGCTGCTGTCATGGAAGGAACAGGTGAGCTAGTGTGTGAACAAGCAACCATCAGTTCCAATATAATCACTTTCTATACACAAATGATTGTAGTGGAGCGATATATGTTTTATCATTAAAAGTAAGATTTAAAAGTAAACAAAGCACACAATTGAAAATGAATAAGATGAAAATAATATGGAATGAGCCTGCATAATTTCCCATTGAAAAAAACTTAATTGGTTCAGTCAAAATGTGTTTTCCATGTCAAATATGCTAACAGATGATTGTTTTTATTGTGATACAGGTGCAGGCGAGTCTAGGGAAACTGGAGGAAGTATGAAAAAGAGAGCAGAGTCTACTCACGGACTGATTATAGAGGCAGCAGCTCAGCAGCAGAACCTTGAACCACAAGTAAGGAATGAGACAGATGAAGATGAGCCTGTTGATAGTTTTGACTACTTTGCTCGCCCTCAGTCACAGAATACACATAATCCACATCCATATAAAGTGGGCCGGTCTGAGGCATGAAGCTCTAGGGCTTGAAAATTAGTCCCACTAAGGCTCCTTTTATTAGTGTAATTGAGCGCCCTCCAGTGGCCAGTGGTGGTTGAACACCAGCGTCAGTTTGTCCCTGTTGCCGTTGACGACAGTAGATGTGGTATGTATCCTAAAACAGCTCCGTGAATGAATCAGATATTAATCTATGAAACTGCCTTTATAGAAGTGTAAGTGCATGTTATGTTGTTTCTGTTGTCCTGTCATGTTTTTGTGTGTCAGTGTGTCTCCGTTTTATTGTTAATTGTTTAATATTTCTGTCTTTTCTTTCTTTGAGTGAAGCTACGCTGGCTTGCTGAGTCCCTTAGTCATGTTTACTGTTGTGTTTGAGATGTAATGTGTAACTCAATATAATATGGCGACTGCTTCACTGTGTTTATTTTATTCATTTTTAATGTTTAGGGCAAAGAGCTGTACAGCCACGGCCACGTTGATGTGTTTTTATTCAACAGGTATGTTTGTATTTTCTGTCTGTATATTTTTTTGTATTTTTATTTCTAATGAGTATTATATTTTTAAAGAGCCTTTGCATTGTTATTTAAGGTTATCATTTGTATACAAAAACTAGAAAGTGGGTTCATGGCATTTTATAGATATTATACACATATGTATAAGTGTTTTATTTCACTTTAATAACTTTAAAGAATAATTATAGGATCACATTGTGAGGTATTTACAAACGGCATCAGTGTCAGTTTGTATAATGAACTGTATAGCAGATTGTCACCACTGGCCACGTTGATTTTCTATTTTATTCAACAGATGCACTGCTCAATAAATGTGCTGTGAACCCAAGACAAAAGACATGGAGAGGTCTCTTCAGCCAGCTGAGGTTGAACCAAACAGAATGGATTGCAGGTACACTTAAATACACTGGGTGATAAAATATTTAATATTTATCATTCTTTTTTGGTTACACCATTTGACATTTTCAGGAGCATTCAGTCTTACTTTTGGTTAAAAAATGGTGCAAATGTCATTTCAATTATATAAAACCAACAAAAATACTAAATGTACATTTTAACAAACCTGATGCTGCTTTTAAATTTTGCTTGATTTTTATTTTTAACATATTTATGAATTGCTTATCTTGCCAACACTTATTAACTGATTAATCACATCACACTGAAGTTCTTGGTGGCCAAAAATGACTCTTTCCATCAAACCAAAGCCGGGGGAGACTAATTAACAACACTGTAAACTTGTAGTTATTTTTAAGGCCTGATAAAATACTGACAGAAATACTAAGAGGAAATGTTCCCTGTGAGACACATCACCACCATGAAAGACGTGATGCAAAAGACTTCACAGCAGTTCATGGTGTGAATAAAACAAAACAGGAATATTAAAAAAACAGCCCCACTTAGGTTGGAGCAGATAACGTGCTGGGCAACATTAGGAAAGAGTTGGAGATTAAAAAGGTCAGTCACTTGGGAGTGTGAATGTGTTATATCACAAGGAAGTACTCAAACTCTATTGTCTTGACCCATGAATGAACACAACACTCTAAGTTACAATCTTTAGATATTAAAAGTATAAAACATCAGCTATACAGCTCTGTTTGGAGTTTTAAGTGTCTCTCTCTGGTTGCTGGCAGGCCACAGGAACTTTGTATTCATCAACATCAGAGTGAGTTTATACCAAGAAGTTACTATGTGGTTTCAACTGTGTTACATGAGGAATATCAAAACAGTTTGGAAGTATACAAAAATCAGACACATCTGACTCAGACACCATGTTTATTCACATGAACAGGTCATTGATATGTTTTCTGTGCAGAAGCAGGGTTACAATGATCAGGACATCAACAGAAGAGATTATGCATGAAGAGAAATATATAGATAAAAGAAATACATTCTTTATCAATATTATGAGTTGATTAACACAGGCTACAAGAGAAACTGCAACTTCAGAGTTTGCATACTGAATTGTTGTTTAAGTATTTTGTAACAATCTCTATTTAAAGCACCAGTGTTTAGGATTTAGTGGAATCTAGTGGTGAAGTTGCAGATTGCAACCAACTGAACCCTCCCACCCCTCCAAGTGTGTCAGAGAATCTACGGTGGCCAACAAATTCATGAAAGGTTTCATTTGACCGTTCTGGGTGGTTTTACACTAATTAGAAAATAGTTGTGAATATCAAGTCCGTTCCTCTGCATATCGCTAAATTCTACAAACTGGTCCTTTAATATTACTGCTACTTAACATTAGCATAATTAGCAAGCAAACTGTAGTTACTGCGGTTAGCTTTGGGGCAGCAGATGTTGGTAGTAGATAATGGATATCTACATTTATCAACAGTTATTACCAAACACACGAACGCCAGCCCACCCCTGGAATCCCTGCAGCCAAGTATTTAGACCGGCTACTGTGATTGTTGTTACTGTGTTGGTGATATCATTCTTCCCATAGAAGGCGGCAGATAATTGATGTACGTTATTGTTGTCAACGCAACAGTAGGCGCTCCAGAAATAATCAGGAATATTAACCCTCCCTTTAATGGGTGGTTTAGTACCAGGCACCACACCAGTAACAATGTAGGCATGAAAACCACGGTTCACGCAATCAGTATCTAATGTTTTTGATACGTTTGCCTCTGTAACCCTCCACTGTCCTCGGTTAAATCTCTCCGTCTGCGGGGCAGCATTTGTGAGGGTGAATGTGGCATCTGAGCATTGCTGGGCATTTCGGTGTTGGACTGGAAGCAGGTGTCCCTTATCGTAGCCGGTGCCGGAGTAATCTCCGTTCAGAGCCTGGTGGACGCCTAGGTTTTGACTAACACTGCCCTCAGTATTCATCTCCGCTCCACCGTTCTGGTCATCCAGCTGTAGAGGAATAAAAAACTATTTCAATTCATTTCTGTACTGTTAACTCCACAATATAAATAGATATATTTCTGGATATTTTCATATCTCCAGATAACAATCATGTAAAATCAGAAGTAATCAAGCTGATGTCAAATACAATGAACTGTGTCCCACTGTTACACTTTACATTACATACAACAGTTTGGTCTGATTGGGCCTGTAAATAACACCATGTGATCTGCCCCGTTCTAAGCAGGGTTGGGAGGGTTACTTTACAAATGTATTACGATGCAGTCACTAGTTACCTGTTAAAACATTGTCATGTAATCTGATTACTTTCCATTACTTTAGGATTACTGCAATATAAAATATGCAATAATAAATACACAGGACACATCTAATGCCACTTTTTATGCAAATAAGAAATAAACCATCTAATTGACAAAGACCAGAATACATTGGCACAAGCAGTTGGGGTGGAGATATTAGTGTTCAGAGAGTTGATGTTAACTGCTCTCTCTCTCTCTCTCTCTCTCTCTCCCCCCCTCTCTCTCTCTCCCTCTCTATCTGCCCCCTCTCTCTCTCTCTCTCTATCTCCCCCCTCTCTCTCTCTCTCTCTGCCCCCCCCTCTCTCTCTGCCCCCCTCTCTCTCCCTCTCTCTCTCTCTCTTCCTCTCTCTCTCTCTCTCCCCCCCCTCTCTCTCTCTGCCCCCCCCCTCTCTCTGCCCCCCTCTCTCTCCCTCTCTCTCTCTCTCTCTTCTTCTCTCCCCCTCTTTCTCTCTTCCTTACTCCCTCTCTTTCTCTCTGTCTGCCTCTCTCTCTCTCTCCCTCTCTCTCTCTCCCTCTCCCCCCCCCTCCCTCCCCCCCTCTCTCTCTGTCTCCCTCTCTCTCTGTGTCTGCCTCTCTCTCTCTCTCTCTCTCACTCAATGAAAAATCAAATAGATATTTAATGATATGAAGGGCAGAATCTTCAGGCAGACTTTGAGCTACTAGAAGTTAAAAGTATCCCGACATCTCTGATGGAGCTCAGGGTTCATCTATAAGTTCTGCTTTATTATAAACAATCCCACCATCTAAACCTGAGTCTGTGTACAAGCTGATCTGTCGATGTGCAGCAGAACACAGAACATTAATCCCTGTTAGACCTGGATCAATCCGTGGTTAATGAAGTTACCGCTGTTGTACTGCGTGTGTAAATGCACACAGCCTTTTTCTCAGTTCATAGACGGGCTTATTGTTTCAGCTGCTGTTTGATGCTGCAGCCAGCTGTGTGTTGCTCTCAGTTGTAGATTAGTGCAAAGTCTTTTGTGTGAAACAGAGCAGATAGCGGGTACAGATACAATGCAAATGCAATTCACAGTACTGTAACATTCAACATGCTCAGAGAAAGTCTCTGATGACGCCCCGCCTGGCCTGCTGGCTGACTGAAGTCTGAGTTTTCTTCCACAGGTCTGAAACATGAAGCGTTTCTACTTTAACGTTGCAGCTTCTCCAGCTGTTACGGTAAAAGTGGAGCAGCCCTCAGAAACTATTCAGACATGCGGAGAGACTCGACTGAGACACAGATAAAAGAGTTAATATATGTTGAGATGTTTTGTTATAAAGTTATTAGATGTGAAATCAAGTTTATGGTTTAAAAGTAAAAAGGGATTCTTTTTTATATTTCTAAAACTAAACACTTCATTTAAGAAGCACAATCAAAAGCTTTCTATAATGCATTATATTTAAAATGCCATCTTAATTTAATTTTTTTTATCTAGTATTTATCTTATCTTTTATTCTTATGTTATTTATTTTATTATTTATTTGAATCTCACCAGTTCAGTGTAAATACTAATGAATGAATTTTCCTGTATTTATATGACAGTCTACAGTCGACCCACTAGACACAGCTGTTGGAGGAACTGCAATACTACTTCAAGGTACTGAAAAATAACACGGACATTATGATGTCCTGGACCTTCACTTGAGGACATTTACACTAGTTCTACCTCAGTGACTTTAAATAAATGCCCCTGTTAAAGGTACTGTAAATATTTGGATATTTAGCTTAAAATTGTATTTTTTTCTTGTCACTACTACTGTATATATATATCTAGTACTATACATACCTTTAATCTGCTGTTTTAATACTTTCCCATCTGACTGTGTACAAGACTGAAAGACAGTAAAGAGTGAAAATGAGCCACTAACCTGAGGTTCAATGTACCATGTATTTTTCCTATCACATTTGCCATTACGCTGAAACTCATAAGCAGAGTAGACGGGGATCCTTAGGTTGGTGTCATAGAGCGTTGCAAATTCATAACCGCCTGCTGGATCTCTCTTTTGGCAGATCTGCGTGTATTGATTAACTGCTAGCCCAGTAGGTGGTTCGTTCCTGAGAAAGAAGTTATCGCATGTTCCGGTAAAAGACGCCACAACTTCAGCTGTGGCTAAATAACCGAGAGCCAGCAGCAGAAACGCTGAGACCAGGAGCTTCATGATGAAGAATGAGATATTACCAATGAAGGGTTCTCTCTTAGCGATGGCTGGCTGCCTTTTTATAGCTGGGAAGGGAAGGTTTGGACTTTATATCAAACCAATCCAAATGACAGCGCGTGGCAGCCTTATGTGCTAACAGAACACATTTCTCGATATCAGGAAGTTTCAGTTGTGTTGTGTCATGTCACGCCCTTGGCAGAATAATTGTGAAAAAGTGAGTGTCTTCACATTCAGCTCAGAGAGGAACTGATAAATGAAACCAACTATGACCAAATGTGGAAAAGATAGGAGCATGAGAAACATTGCTGTCAGGTTTAGGCAACCTAAAACATTAAAATATCAGACACAGGGAGACAAGACACACAGCGTTAGAGTTTTTACTTGCAAGGAGACACGGAGAGATATGCTCAGTACACATCTCAATTCCGTTCTGAGCATATCTGCCGATAACCTCTGTATTTATTTCATTTAGAGGACGTCCCTAGTTACATTGTCGTTGCTGCTCTAAAGGGTGGGGGTCAAACAGCAGCAACGTAATCGAAACTTAACATCTATGCATAAAAATATATCAGCTTCTTGCTCGTCAGACAGCCATTCATATCGCTGGTTCCTTTTTCCCTTAGAAATGGTAGCTGAAACTAGCCTGTCTAGTTTCAGCTGCCTCTGCCTTTCGATTCGGTTCCTATTCTTCGTCGGGAGCTCAGCAGGGTCACAAGCCGGTCACACACTCACTTCGAAGGCTTCCTGAAAAACAACTCAAGCATACAGCACACTTGTACATTCTAATATAAAAGATTATTTGCAATATAAAAGGTAAATATGAGATAACTTATGTACAATTATTCCAACATTTCCCTCCTGTTTATCACATATTTGCTCATCTTCTCATATCACTTATATCAACCACTTCAAAAGATTTTCAGTTGTAAAATCATTTTTATGAGAACAAATAGGTTTACACTCAGAGTTATTTGTTTTCTTTTTACTGTTTACCAATCAGGATCAACATCAGACGGAATTGGAAACAGATCAGGTAGATTATCCTCAGGATCATCATCATCATCATTATCATCATGTCCAAGCAAAGGATACATTTGAGCAAATCGAGTCTCCACGGGTGTAATTGCAGTGGTAATCAATCTATTAATTAGGGAACGCAGACAAGGGATGCAACAACATCCACACAAGGTTAAGATCGCTGCAAAAACTGCACTTGAGACTAGGACAGAAGACACCAGAGTTCTATACTTCCCAAAGGCATCCATCCATGAATCCCACAAGGTGGTGTCAACACCGGAATGGTCTTTCATTTTACCATTCAGTGCCCGTAGGCCCTCAATGGCCTTGGTCAGACTGCCATCAGCAGCCGTATTGTTGGGGATAAAAGTACAACACTTTTCCCCAAACATGGCACACACACCACCTTTTTCTGCCAACAGCATATCCAATGCTATTCTATTCTGAAAAGCCATAAGGGAAGTAGCTGCCAGTTGTCCGTGCACAGCTTCAAACCCACTCTGAGTCCAGTTTCCCAGTTTTTGAACATTGTAATGAATGTAGTTAATCCTGTCTACGTTTTTGTTCACTGTACACCACCAACAGAGGGTGGACTCAAATCCTGATGCAACTTGATCAACCAATTTGTATTCACTAGGTACACCACGTGGAACACCGATAGCATCAATGTAAGTTGGATCTTTGTCTGTCAACCAAGCTGTGGATCTTTTCTTACGAGACCACTGTTGTGGCTTAAGACTAAAAATCCTAATCATTAGGTCCTCAGCTGTCACAGGAAGTACAGAAACTGGTATCAACAATGTCACAAGAGCACAATAGCCAGTCCCATTTCTAGGTAATTCATCAAACAGTCTTCCATCACCACACCACCACCAGATGTCTCCTCGAGACACAGGTTTGAAATCATCATTTACAGTTATTACTTCAGTACACCAGGTTTCAGAGAGATCACCCAGAGGCTTTCCACCTCCAGTCATATTAACACATGTAAAATTGCCTGGAGCTACGTTCCTAGAAAACAATGGTTTCTTCTTTGCAACTGCGGTGATGGGAAAGACTGAATCCCAAATCCTGCAATTTTGGTTAGGGTTAGTCTTACTCATTACGTTAGTAATACACTCTCGTGCTATCACTGCTGGAATAATCCGTAACAGTGGCCTTGGGCCCATACAGACTACACAATTGGTCTTAGTGTCATTTTAGCTGAGAGACCTCCTCTACTAGGTTCGGTGGCTTTTAAGATCTTCACTGATTTTCAGGTGTACCTGGACTCTAAACGTCCAGATCCACCCCATTATCAGTCTTTGGCTCACCTCCCCTGTCGGAGTCCTCAGTCGAAATGATCTTTTTTTATATATAACTTTACCAGGTCTAAACATTGTGTCCACGATCTTCCTGTTTCCTCCATACATTTCTTTTAATCTGTTTTTAATTTTCCCATTCATTCTTTCCATTAATCCTGCACTTTGAGGATGATATGCACAATGGTTCTTTAAATCTAGGTGAAACATTATACCAATCTTTTTAATCACTTGGTTAACAAAATGGGTTCCATTATCACAATATATCTTTGCAGGAATTCCATACCTGGGAATAATATCCTTACACAATTCCTTTGCTACTGTTAAAGCATCTGGATGTTTTGTTGGACAGATTTCAATCCACTTTCAAAATGCATCTATTATGACTAGACAATACTTTTTTTCCTTCACTTTGGTTTAATTCTATAAAGTCCATGTGGATAATTTGAAACGGGTACTGAGGTGTAGGAAAACATCCTCTACACGGTCTCAGATTTCCTTGTGGATTATGTTTAGCACAGGTCAAACATGCTCTACAAAAAAATTTTGAATAAGAATTGAATCCATAAGTGGTATAGTATTGATGTATCTGTCCTACAATTATCCCTCCTGTTGAGACATGTGTTGTTACACCATGGCTCAATATTGCTGCCCATTTATAAAGATTTTTGGTAGGACAGGTTTATTTTCTGGTCATACATAGTACTGTAGGAATGCATCCTTCATTAATTTACATGCTTCAGTTAGAGCTATAAGTTCAGCTGCTTGTGCTGAATAGTGAGAGGGTAGCTGTTCTGCTTTTAACACTGTATTTTGAGTCACTACCGTATCCTGAGTTTTGCCTCGTCTTTTTTTTAGAGGAACTATCTACAAACAAAACTTCCCCTGTTTCTAATGGTTGTTCTTTTAAATCAGTGCTGCTTTTTGCCATTTGCTCTGCTAATTCTTGACAATCATACTTCAGGGTAGACATACAAGACAAGTGTCTTGCAGGTGACAAGAATGTGATATTTGTTTGTAACAACAGTGCAGAGACTGCATGTGGCACTTTCAAAATCAAAGGATGAAACAATACTATTGCACTTGTTTCAGTTGTTGTTCACAGCCATAGAGGCTGCAATAACAGCTCTAACGCAATGAGGTAATGCGCAGGCTACACTATCTAGTTTAGATGAAAAATAAGCTATAGGTTTCATCTTATCTCCATGTTGTTGCGCTAATACAGAGGTCATAAAGTGACCTTTACAGTCAACCATCTGAACAAATGGTTTGTTATAGTCTGGTAATGCTAGTGCTGTACTGGACACTAACACTTGCTTTATTTCACAGAAAGCTTTTTCAGCTTCTTCAGTCCATTTTAGCTGAAATGTCATTTTAAGGTCTTCTTCATACATCAATTTATTTATCCATTATTTCAGCATAGTTTGGCACCCAATTTCTGCACTAATTTGTCAACCCCAGAAATGACATCATCTGCTTTTTTGTTAAAGGTTTTGGAGCTTGGAGGATTGCAGTTTTTCTGTCTTCCACTATTGTTCTTCCTCCCGCGCTCAGATTATGTCCTAAGTATTTTACTTGCGTCTTACACATTTGGAGTTTATTTTTGCTCACTTTATGGACTTCTTCGGCTAAATGCTCTAGCAAGGATAAAGTGTCTTTTTTACATGTTTCTAAATCAGGAGAGACTAATTGCACGTCATCTACATATATTAAAATTTGACTTCCCCCTGGGGGTTGAAATTTTGTCATACATGCACTCATTACTTGAGAGTAAATAGTTGGACTTTCACAATAACCTTGAGGTAACCTGGTATATGTGTATCTCTGGCCTCCAAAGGTAAAAGCAAACCAAAATTGACTATCCTTATCTACAGGCACAGAGAAAAATGCATTGCTAATATCCACTACAGTAAATACTTTAGCATCTGGTCTTAAAGAGTTTAGCAGTGTGTAGGGATCTGGAACACATGGAGCTCTTTGAATTACAGCATTATTTACAGCTTGCAAGTCTTGCACCATGCGCCATCCTACAGATAATGCTTGCTTTTTAACTGGAAATATAGGTGTATTGCAAGGTGAATCGTTACATTTAATTATCACACCTGCTGAAATCAAATCTTCAATTACTGGTTTGATTCCTTCAAGTGCATCTTGTTTCAGTGGATATTGTCTTACACAGGGTCTATGTTCTGTCTTAGGTCTAATTTGGACGGGCAAGGCTCCTTTCACCAGTCCAACATCAGTTAGTCCTTTAGACCATAGTTCATTAGGAATATTTTTTAACAAATCTTCCTCTGCTTCCGTTAACATTACTTGTCACTGTTTTTTAGAGGGGAACACATGCAAATGTATTCCTTCTTTCACTTGTATCTTCCAAAACAGAGCCTTTTTAGTCAGGCCTGTTGATGGACTAGCCCATGTACTAACTGATGTGGCTACCCAGTCAGTGGCATTCTCCCCTTGCTGGACTATCTTTCCCAAATCTTTCCAGTCTTTATCTGGATCTTTGTATAGAGATATGTGGGGCGGACACCACGACTTGTGCATGCTCATTTCAGAGGCTCTTAAAGATACCGCTGCAACTGCTGTACTTTTCCCATCTCCATACACATATGTCACTGTTACTTTTGTAGGAGTTATTTTAGCCAATTTAGCTTCATACTCTTTATCTGGGCCTGGAGTTGTTTTGTACCAAAGGGTGATATGCAAATCATCTTTACTCATTTGGTCTTGTGGTTTTACTATGGCATTTCTTCCTTCAGTTAAGAGTGCATCTGCGGTCTTATGGGGTGGTTTATTAGGAACATCGAGGGAATAGAAAAAATATGGTCTTCCTATCCCTTGGAGAACGAAAAAGTCTCCCATCTGTAGTTCTGCTTTTCTTTTAACTACAATCCGCCCTTCTGGCGTAGGCACCAATGCCAATCCTAATAACAACAAACCATCTCTCCCAAGGAGGTTAACTGGACATTCTGGAAACATCAGAATGGATAGACGGCAAGACGAGCCATCTGGATCTCTTAGCCACACTGGCTCAGATTCTTCAACTTCAGTTAACTTCCCACTCGCAGATCTCACTACTACAACATTGCCATTAAATTTAGCTTGTGGCACTTCTTCCCTGCAGGTTGTCCTGCAAGCTCCTGTATCACACAAAAACACAACGGGTTTTCCATTTACCAATAATCTTACTTCAGGTTTCATATCATCCATTGAGAGTATATCTTGTAAATTTAAAAGGTCTCCATTTGTCTTATCTTGTTCACTCTCCTGAAAACACCTTGCCTGCCATTCTTGGCCTAGTCACGCTGAATTAGGCTTTCTTTCTGGACAATCTCTTGCAATGTGGCCTTCCTTGCCGCAACTCCAACAACAGAAAGGATTCCTGTTCTGTCTGTAACCTCCCCTGCCTGCTTCTCCTCTTCTGTCTCTATAATTCATTCCTCTTCCTCTAGTATTTCCTCTACCTCTTCCTTGGTAGAAAATCTGTTCCTCATCTTGGTAAAAAGTTCCTGCAGCCTTCTTATCCTTATTCTTTTCTTTCACAACTTTCTCTGCATGTAACGCGTGGTTGACATATTCATCAAGATTTCCCGTAGGAAGTCCTATGTAATGTTTAGTCACCCAGCTACGGATTGCATCTCTAGATCCTGCATGGAGAGCATTCTTTAGCTGCTGCTGAAAAGCTCCATTAGCCTCACCATTATCCTCTAGTCCACTGTGAGTTTTGAAAGCAGTTGTCATTCTTATTTTGTACTCTTCAAATGGCTCATCTTCCTTCTGCTTAACTCTCCCTATCTCGACATAGTTTGCTCTACACCTAAAGCGTTGAATAACTCTCTCAATGAGTTGTCCTACCCGAATATCCAACTCCCCGGAATCATGAGCTAAAATCTGTGCAACGGGTGGAAGCCCTACTGGATCACCCATAGGACTCCATGTTCCTCTCACATAGTGCCAATCTGGTCCCAACACTGTCATCCAAACCTGTTGTACCTCTTCACCATTCAGGTGATAGGAGCGTCTAAGACTTTCCATATCAGCACAAAACTGAGCAACATCCTCCTTATAAGGAGTTACTCCAGCCACAGCCTTTTTAACATCCTCCAAAGTCCAGGTCCTATAGACCAGGATAGTAGCATTTGCTTCTGTGTTTGGATTTGCTACTTCAATCATCGGAAAAACCGAAGTGGCTAAAAGAGTATCATTAACATCGTCTGAATAAGGTGCAGATGGGGACTGTGGCCACATTCCAGTAACTGCTCTTATTGGGGACATGACTCTACCCCAGTTTTTAGACCATTCACCTGGGGGTGGACCATTTCCCCTAGTCCTAGGTTTATTGGGTGTAATCTCCTGATACTTAGAAGGTTTCTCTGTAGGCAACTCAGGGTATAGACCTCCTGCGGCTATAGCTTCCTCATTTTCCTCCTCATGTCTAACCTCTCTTCGCCTTACTGGCCCTGTCTCATCATCCTCTTTCCTGTGAAACATCAACTGTCTACCTTTTTCCTCTTTTCTGCTTCACTCTTCCAAAACTCTGTATCATTGTAACCTTCCTTCTCCATCTTTTTAGGACTACCTTTAGTCTTTGTCCTTATTGCGTCTTGTAGAGCAACTATTTTTTGTGTATTCAGTCGACCATCAAATCCATACTTTTTTATCCATTTATCCAAATGTTTAACTTTACCAGGATCCTGGGTTTCAATGTACTTCCAATCTTTTGAGTCTAGTTTCTCTCTAGCTTTTTGTTTGCTCACTCCTTTCCCCATTTTTAGGAAATTTGGTCCAGTTATTCAACACCTAGGGTGTTCTAAAAACTGTTTTTTTCGTCAGTAGGACAGCAAGAAAATTTCCTGTTGTGGTAATTCTCACTTCAACTCTTTCGAGTGGAGAATTCTTGCCTTTGCATCCACAAGAGGTTTGCTGTTTACAATCCTACTATTTTAGTATGAAATGAAGATACCTAATGGTATTTCATTTCCACTCACACTCACATTCACTCACGTACGTTTCACTGAGTCTTACAGGACACCGTTGTCCACTAGGCCTATTTTACTTTACACGGATATTGTCGGACTCCGTCGTCCCTCGGTACCTGATAGTGACTAGTATTCTCAGGGTTTCAAAACAACGCGCAATGACCCTCAGTCAATCGCTTGTTTTAAACAAACTCTAACTCACCACTGTTGTCTTTCTTCCCTCTCGGACTACCGTCAACCTTTGGATTCCAGCAGGTGAGTCGAAAACCAGTCCTGGAAAAGGATCTTAAGAACTCACACTACGGAGCCATGCTGTGGCCACAGTCTTTTCTGGAATTCGTCCACGCCCGCTGGAATCCTTTAGGTGTGTTGGTATCCGGCTCGAAGGACCAAGTTAAATGTCAGGTTTAGGCAACCTAAAACATTAAAATATCAGACACAGGGAGACAAGACACACAGCGTTAGAGTTTTTACTTGCAAGGAGACACGGAGAGATATGCTCAGTACACATCTCAATTCCGTTCTGAGCATATCTGCCGATAACCTCTGTATTTATTTCATTTAGAGGACGTCCCTAGTTACATTGTCGTTGCTGCTCTAAAGGGTGGGGGTCAAACAGCAGCAACGTAATCGAAACTTAACATCTATGCATAAAAATATATCAGCTTCTTGCTCGTCAGACAGCCATTCATATCGCTGGTTCCTTTTTCCCTTAGAAATGGTAGCTGAAACTAGCCTGTCTAGTTTCAGCTGCCTCTGCCTTTCGATTCGGTTCCTATTCTTCGTCGGGAGCTCAGCAGGGTCACAAGCCGGTCACACACTCACTTCGAAGGCTTCCTGAAAAACAACTCAAGCATACAGCACACTTGTACATTCTAATATAAAAGATTATTTGCAATATAAAAGGTAAATATGAGATAACTTATGTACAATTATTCCAACAATTGCCTTTTTCAATAAATTGATTTGCCTTTGTACTAACAAGACTCCATCCTACTGCCAGGTATTTTCTGTTTCTGAATTTGTCACACTCACAAAAAGCATCATAGTAGTTTACATAGATTATAATTGATTATGACTGATAAACATCCATGACACTGGCATAGCTACATAAACAGCTGGGAACTGTCTCTTTTTATCTTTTCCCCCTTGCCCCCTCATGCATGTTGATTTACAGATACAATAGGGCTTCGCTGGTCAGCGCTCGGGCCCTAATTATTATTATTGTAATAATAATACTAATAATGATGATGATGATAATAATAATAAAAGGTTCCTCTGTCACAAAATGTAGGAACCTATGACATTTAGTACATATTGTCAGTACATACTAATCTTACTTGTACAAAACATCAGAATAACATAACACAACTGAAACTTCCTGATGTGGAGAAATGTGTTCTGTTAGCACATAAGGCTGCCATGTCGTGAACTGAACAAGACTAAATAGAAACCAAACCAAAAAAAAAAATGTCCCTCTGATCCAAATGCACTATACTTGTGAAAGTATACACAGCAGGCCATGCCTCCAAGTTCTTCATCCTATGGTACACAACATGTCATTGATGCTGCATGATGTAATAATAATCAAAGTGTTTTTATTGAGTTTTCAAAAAGCATATCATTCATACAGAAAAACACGAACTCAAGACCTACAACACAATGTAAGACAAAACTACACCCAGACAGACAGATAATCTTGAATGAAAGTTATTATTCAACCAGATTAACAAATTAGAAGATTAGAGAAAGAAAAAAGAGGGGGGAAAAAAAAGGGGGGGGGGCTGCCAGTTATGTTGGAGTAGACGGAAACTCACTTTCAAAATAGGAAATAAAAGGCTGCCAGACCTTAAAGAATTTCTTGGTGTTGCCCTGTATAGTAAATCTGAGATGTTCTAATTTGAGGTGTGCCATCACCTCTTCCACCCAGCGTTTATGGGATGGCGGTGTTGCCTTTATCCAGTTAAATAGAATCAGTCTCCTAGCCAACAATGAAGTGAATGCTATTGCCTTCCTCTGAGAGGCTGTTAGTTGAGTTTCCCTCAGTGCCACACCAAAGATGGCTGTCAGAGGCACTGGTTCCATATCTTTATTATAAATGAGTGAGAATGTTCTAAAAATGTTAGCCCAAAAGTCTTTCAGCCTGGAACAAGACCAAAACATGTGGCATAAGTTGGCTGGCACCTGTTTACATCTGGGGCAGGTCGGATCGGCCCCCTGGTACATTCTTGCCAGTTTCTCCCTTGACAAGTGGAGTCTGTGTAACACCTTGAACTGTATCAATCCGTGTCTCACACATACAGAAGCAGAGTGTACTAGATCTACTGCCCCTCCCCAGTCAACCTCCGATATGTCCAGCCCCAATTCTTCCTCCCATTTCCTTCTTACATTGTCCAGGGAGGGGGAAGCCACATTCTGAATATTTGCATATAGTGTGGAGATTGTCCCTTTAGCAGTCGGATCTGAGTCCATCAGCTCGTCTATCCATCCGCTTTGTGGAAGCTCGAGGGAGGGGCTGAATGTCTTTTTCACAAAGTCCCGAACCTGGAAGTATCTAAAGTAATTAGTCTTGGAGGAGATTCCATAGTCCTTTTCCAGTTGAGCAGCAGACATAAAAGTACCATTTTTAAAAAGATGTTTGACACATTCCACCCCAGCTCTATGCCATTCCCTAAAGGCTATTCCCCCGAGGGCTGGGGAAAACAAATGATTTCCATAGATGGGAGCAGATAGCAGGGCGTTTCTGATTTTAAAATGTGATCTGAATTGAACCCAAATTCTCAAAGAATTAGATATCACTGGGTTGTTTGTGTAAAAATGTTTGCTCAAGGGTAGAGGAGCGCAGACCAGGGAGCGCAAGGACACTGGGCTAGAGACGTAACTTTCCATATGAACCCATATTGGGGTTTCATCCTCATCTAACTCTTTGACCCAGAATAACAACTTATGTATATTAGCAGCAAAATAATAGTGCATATAGTTCGGCAGAGCCAGGCCTCCCTCTTCTTTCTGTCTCTCCAGAAACTCTCTTCTTATCCTGGGGACTGTTTTTTTCCAAATAAAGGCAGATGTACATTTGTTCAATTCCTTAAAAAATGATTTAGGAATGAAAATTGGTATCGTCTGGAATAAATAGAGGAACCGTGGCATTATATTCATTTTAACAGAATTTATCTTCCCTGCTAATGATAGGGGGAGCGATGCCCACCTCTCCATATCTAATTTTGCTTTATCCAGTGTTACTGTAAAGTTATTGTCCAGTAAATCTTTATATTTACTAGTTACATTAACGCCTAAATATGTGAATTTATCCTTATATGTTGCAAAGGGATAGGCCTGGAAAGAAAGTTTCCTCGCCTGTTTATTAATGGGGAAAAGGACACTTTTTTCTAAATTAATTTTATAGCCCGACAGCCTCCCAAAATCTTTGATAATACCAAGGGCCACCGGGATACTAATGGCGGGGTTTGACAGGAAAAGGAGGAGATCGTCAGCATATAAGGACAGCCTATGGTTTTGTGTCCCCCTTTGTATTCCTACCAATTCAGCAGCCTGTCTCAGCATTATTGCAAGGGGTTCAATTGCCACATCAAAGAGCAGGGGTGACAAAGGGCACCCCTGTCTTGTTCCCCGGAACAGAGAGAAGGGTTCAGATATGATATTATTTGTTCTTACCATAGCCTGGGGGCTCGCATAAATTATTTTAATCCACGAGCAGAATGTAGGACCAAAGCCGAATCTCTCGAGGGCCGTAAACAGATAGTAATACTCTATTCTATCGAAGGCTTTGTGGGCATCTAGGGATATCACAATCTCTGGCATAATGTTATCTTCAGCAGTATATATCACATTGAACAGACGGCGGAGATTGCTGGAGAGTTGTCTACCTGCAACAAACCCTGTCTGATCAGGATGTATTATCTTACTTATAACAAGCTCAATTCTAGCTGCCAGTACTTTGGTCAGTATTTTATAGTCACATCCAAGTAAACTTACTGGGCGGTATGACTCACATTTAAGTGGGTCCTTGTTCTTCTTAAGGAGTACAGAGATCAAGGCCTGTGACATTGTTTGGGGCAAAGCTTTTTTATCAAGAATTTCCTTAAATACTCTGCAAAGCAGGGGTATCAGTTTGGGAGCAAATGTTTTATAAAACTCACTTGGGTACCCATCAGGGCCCGGTGCTTTTCCTGTCTTCATATTCCGAATTGCCTTGTCTATCTCCGTGGCAGATATGGGTCCCTCTAGCCTATCTCTATCTGCTGCCTCTAACGATGGTATTTCAAGGTTTTCAAAAAAATTCTTCACTCGGTCCCTATCATTTATTTCTGAGGTATACAAGTCCTCATAAAAAGATTTAAATTGATTGTTAATACCCTTCTGGTCTATAATTTTATTACCCACATTATCTCCTATCTCTACTATCATACCAGCAGCTGCTGATTGTTTTAGCTGGTGGCTCAGGAGTTTACCAGCGCGCTCACCATGTTCATAGAGATCTTGTCTTGACCTAAGATATAAATCCTCCTCACGCTGACTTGTCAGGATGTCATATTCAGTCTGGAGCAAAATCCTTTTTCTATGCAGCTCCTCAGATGGAGTCATAGAATTTGCCAGGTCAACTTCTTTTATTGCTTTCATTAATTCTGTGGTACGTTTCGTTTTTCTTTTCCTTTCACCAGCACTGTATGAAATGATTTGTCCGCGTATATACGCTTGTAATGATTCCCATAAAGTGCCACTGCTTATATCAGGAGTATCATTAAGATCCAAGAAAAAAACTATTTGCGAGTTAATGAATTCTTTAAAATCATCATCAGCCAATAATCTATTATTAAGACGCCACATCCTCTGAGGTGGTGTATACTCAGGGAATTTAAGTTTCAGTGTGACCGGGCTATGGTCAGATATTACTATACCAGGGTATTCTACATTCATTACCATAGGGGTCAATTTATTGTCTAACAAAAGATAATCAATCCTAGTATAAGTTTGGTGTGGCGGGTAGTAAAAGGAGTACTGTCTGGTAGTCGGATTTGCATATCTCCATGGATCGAATATACCATATGTTTTACAAAAGGAGTTAATGCATTGAGCAGATTTACTTAGCACACTAGGTGTTGGGCTAGAGCGGTCCAGAGTTAAATCTAGGACACAATTCAAGTCTCCCCCCAAAATCAAATTATGTGTGTCCAGATTAGGTAGTAATGAAAACAAATCCTTAAAAAATTGAACATTATCCCAATTGGGTGCGTATATATTTGCCAACACTACTGGCATATTGAATAATTTCCCAACTACAATAACGTAACGACCATGTTTGTCTTTTATGGCGGTTATTTCTATGAATTGTACATTCCTGTGTATGAGGATGGCCACTCCCCGACTTTTACTATCAAAATTTGAATGATAGATCTGGTTGAATCCCCCCCTATACAGTTTGAGGTGGTCCTTGTTTAACAAATGTGTCTCTTGCAAATATACTATCTCTGCTCCCTGGTCTCTTAAGTGTGAAAAGATCTTACTCCGTTTAGCCGGTTTATTGATCGCCCTTACGTTCCAGCTCATCAAATTTGTGCCCATTCTGCTCACATCCATGTTTGGTGCCATACCAGGAGTCCACAGCCCAATATGCCCACTACGCTCCCATGCCGTCCACTATCTGGATCACACCATGAAGATCTGGCAGCAAAAACAGAAAAAATAAAGGGGCGGTGTCTGGGAAAAAACGGGGAAGCAACACACACACATGCACAAGTAACACATAACACATTGCATATATGAACATGAACCCAAACATAGTGCTCTTTAACAAGCACTCTCGTGGCCAACCGGTCCACCATCTCCTACACGCCAAGCCTTAGAGGTAAGATCGGGCCTAAAAAATCCAGCCCGACCCGACCCAGGCCCGAGGGTATTAAAGCCCGACCCGGCCCGAGCCCGATCAATTAACTTGATTTGCAGGCCCGAGCCCGAAAAAACCCGAAATGTTATATTTGCGTCAGTCAGAGCCGGACAGAGCACTGCTCCGGGTAAAGGGACTGGTTGCGATTTGTGTGATCCCATTTGTGACGATGCCTGTGCATAATGATAACAAATTAAAGCCTTTAAAGTCTTTTGTAACGAATTCTCCCAGTTAAACAAGACTGTAAGATGCATATTCTCTGACAAGGAGAGGAGCAGCAGCAGCAGCAGGTCTCTGGGGTAAAGCCTCCAGAGCAGCAGGTTCACTATAGTCTTCGTTACTAAAGGTGGAAACAAACAGACTTTAAAAATCCTCCGCTGGAGAGTGCGCGCACGGATGAATCCATTCATACATGTTTCTGGACCAGCTGCTCTTTGAGAAGTCAGACCTGCTGAGGTAGGTGGTCCAGGGCGGTCATCTCGGTGTAAAGTGCGTATTGTGCGGGAGACCGGGAGTTCAGTCTCGGGTCTTGTCCTCTTGAACATCTGGCAATTACCATACAGCGCCTTCTCTGTTTTATCCAAATTATTTATTTTATTATATTTTATAAGTATTCCTTAGTTTAATATCCATACATCGTTTTAATATACATAATACATAAATATATATTTATTTTAAAAAAAAGTTGGCGAGAGAGAAGCCCGACCCGACCCGACCCGAATGTAATCATTCGGGCCGGGTCGGGGTCGGGCTCGGACTCGGGCTTAAGATCTTACCTCTACCAAGCCTACCGTGTGCGGCTCCGTGCAAAATATCCCATGGTTCTAAAAATATAATATCACCCCTTTAATCTACTCACCTCCTAAAAGGAGGGGGAAAAAACAGTAGGGGGAGCTTGTAGCAAAAAGATCTTTGAGAATAAAATACAGTACCCCGAGAGTAGTCAACAATGATCAAGGAGATAATCAATTCTTAAATTGTAAGAAAAAACAAAACAAAAACAATAATGTGTAAGTAATATAAAGCAGGGCCACAGTATTTCTTAAATAAAATATTCAAATATAAATCAATAAAATAAGATATTACTTTGTCAATATTGTCAAGTCAAATCAACAATATCCTTCCTGTAATACTTAAGTCCTTACATCGGTGTAGCCCTAGTACTTAGCCAAACTCAGACCAGCCCAAATACTTCACCCAGGATTCAGTGTCTTCTTGATGAACTCCATGGAGTCTTTTGGGTTCTCGAAGGTTTTCGTTTGTCCTCCTTCTGGTGTAATCACCAGCGTTGCCGGGTAACGGAGCCCATATCTGACCCCACCGCAGGTGCGCAGGAGGCTTCTTGCTTCTTTGAAGGCTGCTCTCTTGTTGTTTACTTCCTGGGTGTAGTCTGGGAAGATGTGAATCCGTCCATTCCGACCCTCTGGTGTTCTCTCCATTTCCCTCGCCTTCTTCAGTATCTCCTCCTTCTCTGTATAGTAGTGGCATCTCACCACGAACGCCCTCGGTGGAGCTCCGGCTCCGTCTCGTCTCGCGCCGAGTGCTCGGTGTGCTCGATCAAGCGTCGGTGTCATTGATAGCCCCAGCTTTTCTTTCAGCAATCCAGCTATGAACTCCGACGGCTTTTTGCCTGTCTCAGCCCCTTCTCTTACCCCCACGATGCGTACGTTGTTGCGCCGTGACCTCGCCTCGAGGTCTTCACTCCGTCCCCTCAGCTTCAGTATCTCCCTCTCCATTTCTTTCAGTTTCGTCTCCATGCTGGTTATACTGTCAGACTGGTCGTTCAGCGTGTCATCCACTTCTTTTTTCCGCGCTTCCATCTCGTTAGCCAGACTGATGGTTGTCTCGCTAATCAGCCTCACCTCCTCACGCAGCAACTCAAACTGAGCTTTGGTGTTATCTTCCAAACTCTTAGCCCACTTTTCCATCTCGGCTTCCTTTTTCTATTTCTTCTTTGCATCTCATGATCTCGGTTTTTGTCTCCTCTCTGTATTTTGTAATCCCAGCATTCGTTTTTTTGACCTCGGACATCATGTCTTGAGCCCACTGAGGCATGCTGTCGGCGTGTGCTGGGCTAGTGTTAGCTTTGCTAGCTGCGGAGGCAGGGTTGCTATCCGCCTGCAACTTTTCTACGCCGGCTCGGGTCTGTCGGTTGGACATTTTCGGTCATAAACTGCCCCGTGAGCACACTCGTTCACTCCAAAGCACGAATCGTATTAAACGAGCTTCCTCAAAATGGTAGTAAACTGGCGATATTACTATTTTTGACTACTTTTACACGGAGCCTCCGCACGCACGTCTTCACACGGCGAAGCACATCCGGAAGTCCCGATGCTGCATGATGTAAACAGGAATTTACACTTCAGCTGGCACCTCCACCTGCTCTTGATTCTACCAAAGGCCCTTTCCACTGTCATTCGTGTTTGACTGAGCCGGTGGTTGAACTGAGTCTGTGCCTCAGAATCGCTGAGCTCTCACGAAAGGGCCTCATTACCCAAGGGAGAAGGGGATAAGCCAAATCACCTAGGATGAGGAGTGGAACATCTAAACCCTGCACTGGCTCTGTCCACCCTGGCAAAAGAGTGTCATCCTGGCCCCTGTGGTACATGGAGGATGAACCAAACACTCTAGCATCACGTAGTAGTGCCTGCTGAAGAGAAACGATACCCACATTACTTTGGTAAGCAGAGTCATGTCAGCCTGTTGTATTCTTCACAATTTCCGTGAGCTGCATAATGAACACTTTGATTCATGGAGGGGACAACCACAATGCAGATGATGATGATGATGATGATGATGATGGGGCAGCTCTGTTCAGTCAGGGCAGTCAGGGTGGCCATGACGTGTGCATATTTTGCCAGGCTATAGGTCTTCAAGCGGATAATGTTTCTGTTTCTGTTCTGTTGTTGGATTCCCACTGGGACCACACATATTAGACATGGCTGCGCTAATTAATTACAGTGTTATGATGAAAGATAAACAAGTGTTACAATTAAGAAATATTTTAGTAAGATATTTTTGACATGGCAAGTTGAAGTAAAACATTCAGTTTATTTTGGCAGGCAAATTTTCATTTTGTAGTGTTCAACACATGGAACAATAAAACAAATCACAAAATTGAGGAACCTATTACATTTAGTACATGTTGTCAGTCCATACTGTCCTTACTTGCACAAAACAACTGTTATTCAGACTAGCCAAATGGACAATACTTGTGAACCTATGACATTTAGTACATGTTGTCAGTCCATATTGATCATATTTCTACAAAACATCAGAATACCATAAAAAACCATCCACATAGTAATAATGTGAATGTATCATGTGACTATTCAGAAGCATGAGATTTGGGTGTAACTGTTAGGTGGCTGTGTGGCAAGACTAACAGAATTGAGGAACCTGCTCAGAAATAAAACTGATTTACCTGAACTATGACATTAGCAACATATTGTGAGATCTCACTTGCACAAAAACTCAAGTTGTGTAAAATCCTTGCTAAACAGCCTGCAAAGAAAGGCAGGTAGAATGTATCTCACTGAGCTCTAGCTGAAGCTAAAGTATCAACTTCACTGCTGTTTGATGCAGCTTACGGTGGACACTCCTTTCTTTAAATCATCATCCTCGGTTGGTCTCTACAGCTGGTTAAGTACCAAGCTATTTTCTTATCATGGTAATGAAGTTGTTGAAGGCAGTGTACTCGCTCCCTCTCCCGACATTTGTAGTGTTATTTACTTTAATGTTTATGTGTATTAGTGGTTGGCACTGTGCCCAATGTTGGTTGTACCCACTTTTTGTTTTTGTTGTATCCTTGTTGTAAAGGCAGTGTGGGCACTCCCACTCTTAGCATGTGTATTATTAACTTCATTGTTTCTGCTAGCAGCTGCGACTGAGCCTCCTCCAGGAAAAAGGCCAAAGAGTCCAAACTCCAAGGTGGACCAGTTAACTGAGGAGCTTAACCAGAGGAATCCCCTCTTCCTCATCCTCCGGTCTGGGACTGGTGCAGGGGATGTGGCTGCTCCTTCTGAGGCCATGTTGCATCCAGACGATGATGCGCTCTCAATGATGGCCTCAGTCACTGAGTTTTGTGAACATTGGGACATCCTGTGCCTCTGAGGTGAGCTCCCCTTCTTCGGCCTGAAGTTATGGGGATGGTTCCGAGGATAGCTCCATGGGAGCCATCGTTCGTATGGCCCTGGCACGCCTGCAGTTAGATGTTCCTGCCAGTGCTTTTTTCAGACGTGGTTCAGCTCCTGCCACCTTTACTGTGCCTCTGTCAGATTAATTCCTAAGGGAGTTGCATGCATTCTGGAGGATTATTAGAGCACTCTCTCATGCAACATCTGATGGCTGAACCCTGGCAGACATGCAGGATGCAGCACAGTTTGGCTTGGGCCACATGCCATCAATTGAGCCGACTACAGCCGCTGTCATTGTTTCGCCTGATGAGGCTCTGAGGCCGGATAGTGTTGGGTCACGGATGATCTGCTCTCTGAAGCTTATAATGCAGTGGCATGCATGGGAAGCAGAAGTAATTAATTATCACACCTAATGCTTGCTCTCTCAGCATCCCTGCAGGAGGCTATGTTGGATGCTTCCATCCATGATTGTAGTGACACATCTCTGCAGGCTTTTGCACTTTTGTCCATAGAACTGGGGAGGTTGATGCTCACTCTCATCCAAACTCACCGCCATGAACGTGTTTCTTACACCTCTCTACTGGAATTTTAGACTGCTCTTCTTTTGCAAATTGCTCCAGGTCTTTCAGATTTTTTGAAGGACGTCTTCTCCCAGCTGCTGTTTTGAGATCTCTCCACAGGTGTTCTTTGGGATTCAGATCTGGACTCATTGCTGGCCATTCAGAACTCCCCAGCACTTTGTCTTTAATCATTTCTGATTGGATTGAGGTCATTGCCCTGCTGGAAGACCTCTGACCTCTGGTAGAGATGCTGCCGCTTTCTGACACTAGGCACTGCATTGCTTCCCAAATTTTTTTAGTAGTCATCAGATTGGCGTGCCCCTGGAGGCCATATGTGCTGTGGCATCATGGGCATCACTGACTACCTTCTCCAGATTCTATCGCCTCTCCCCATCCACTCGTTGTGGTCCTGTTGCTTCCTTTCAATGAGGTATGTATGGGGATTCCTTGTGACTTTGTTGATATGGGTTGTCCAGTGCTTAAAGCACTGCCTCTGGCGGTCAGAAAGGATGAAACCGAACAAAAGTTATGTATGTAACTTTGGTTCTATGAATTCTATCCGTAGTTACATATGTGAGTGTGGAGTGTTCTGCTCCATGTTGCTCGCTGGTTAGTGTTCTTCTCCATACTTTCTACATTTCTTTGTTAACATCTTCTACCACCAGATTTCTGACCAATAAGAAAGAGTACTTTTTTGGCCCTGCTCCTTCATACACACCCCTTAGCAAATTTGTCTTCATTAAGTCAGGTTTAATTTGTGCATCGTGAAACCGAACGAGACTAAATAGAAAACAAAAACAAACATAAAAAATCTATTTCCCTGTTATTCAGACTAGCCAAATGGACAATACTTGTGAACCTATGACATTTAGTACATGTTGTCAGTCCATATTGATCATATTTCTACAAAACATCAGAATACCATAAAAAAACATCCACATAGTAATAATGTGAATGTATCATGTGACTATTCACAAGCATGAGATTTGGGTGTAACTGTTAGGTGGCTGTGTGGCAAGACTAACAGAATTGAGGAACCTGCTCAGAAATAAAACTGATTAAACGGAACTATCACATTTGCAACATATTACGAGATCTCACTTGCACAAAAACTCAAGTTGTGTAAAGTCCTTGCTAAACAGCCTCCAAAGAAAGAGCTACACACATTTCAACAGGGACAGTATCCATAACAACAAAGTCACCTGTGACCTCTGATGACCCTGGTTAACCTATATCACATCAGATGATATGTTCCTTTTCATCTTCTCATATGCAGGTAGAATGTATCTCACTGAGCTCTAGCTGTATCATCTTCACTGCTGTTTGATGCAGCTTACGGTGGACACTCCTTTCTTTAAATCATCATCCTCGGTTGGTCTCTACAGCTGGTTAAGTACCAAGCTATTTTCTTATCATGGTAATGAAGTTGTTGAAGGCAGTGTACTCGCTCCCTCTCCCGACATTTGTAGTGTTATTTACTTTAATGTTTATGTGTATTAGTGGTTGGCACTGTGCCCAATGTTGGTTGTACCCACTTTTTGTTTTTGTTGTATCCTTTGTTGGTAAAGGCAGTGTGGGCACTCCCACTCTTAGCATGTGTATTATTAACTTCATTGTTTCAGCTGCGACTGAGCCTCCTCGCATCATAGGCTTGGAAGACATGCAAAGCAATAAAACACTGGTTTATTAGTAGGCTATTTAAAGTTTAAATACAGATGGTAATATTTCAAACACAGATAACCTACAGCTTATTTCCCCAGAATGCTGAAATTACTTTATTCTTATTATTCTTCTTCTTATTATTATTATTATTTTGTTAGCCCACACAGTAGCAGCAAAGTCACAATAAACTTTCTATCTAAACCTCGGACCTGTACTTCAGACCTGTAGTGAGGGAAATATGATCCGCCGTAAACACAGTGCATCTTATTTTGAAAATTAACCCGGTGTTTTATTTTGTATTTTGTACACGATTTCCTGTCCCGCACGATCTGCTCTGTGCTGAATTGATGTCCAGCAAAAATAGAAGTTGACACATTGACTAAAATAGAGCATTTTTCTGAAATATTACTCATATTTAAGCACGTTGAATAAGTTAGACCGACTAGTTAGACCATAACTCACAGGTTCAAGCTCCACTGTCACGTCTCCTCAGTTATCCATGGTGCATCTCTCTCTCTTCTCTCTCTTTTTTTTTTTTTTTTACAACCCTAACAGGAATTTATTAATGTTATTTAAAAAACAACAACACTAGAGGGCACTTTTTAATACGAGGCAAAAAGGGCAGGGGTTCAAGCACCCCTAGGGCCCTATGTGTGCACGTGCCTGCCTCAGATTGCTCAGCTCTCACGAAAGGGCCTCATTACCCAAGGTTAGGGTAAGGGGTGGAACATCTAAACCCTTCACTGGCTCTGTCCATCCTGGCAAAAGAGTGTCATCCTGGCCCCTGTGGTACATGGAGGATGAACCAAACACTCTAGCATCATGTAGTAGTGCCTGCTGAAGAGAAACGATACCCACATTACTTTGGTAAGCAGAGTCATGTCAGCCTGTTGTATTCTTCACAATTTCCGTGAGCTGCATAATGAACACTTTGATTCATGGAGGGGACAACCACAATGCAGATGATAATTATGATGATGATGATGGGGCAGCTCTGTTCAGTCAGGGCAGTCAGGGTGGCCATGACGTGTGCATATTTTGCCAGGCTATAGGTCTTCAAGCGGATAATGTTTCTGTTTCTGTTCTGTTGTTGGATTCCCACTGGGACCACACATATTAGACATGGCTGCGCTAATTAATTACAGTGTTATGATGAAAGATAAACAAGTGTTACAATTAAGAAATATTTTAGTAAGATATTTTTGACATGGCAAGTTGAAGTAAAACATTCAGTTTATTTTGGCAGGCAAATTTTCATTTTGTAGTGTTCAACACATGGAACAATAAAACAAATCACAAAATTGAGGAACCTATTACATTTAGTACATGTTGTCAGTCCATACTGTCCTTACTTGCACAAAACATCAGAATACCATAAAAACCATCCACATAGTAATAATGTGAATGTATCATGTGACTATTCAGAAGCATGAGATTTGGGTGTAACTGTTAGGTGGCTGTGTGGCAAGACTAACAGAATTGAGGAACCTGCTCAGAAATAAAACTGATTTACCTGAACTATGACATTAGCAACATATTGTGAGATCTCACTTGCACAAAAACTCAAGTTGTGTAAAATCCTTGCTAAACAGCCTGCAAAGAAAGGCAGGTAGAATGTATCTCACTGAGCTCTAGCTGAAGCTAAAGTATCAACTTCACTGCTGTTTGATGCAGCTTACGGTGGACACTCCTTTCTTTAAATCATCATCCTCGGTTGGTCTCTACAGCTGGTTAAGTACCAAGCTATTTTCTTATCATGGTAATGAAGTTGTTGAAGGCAGTGTACTCGCTCCCTCTCCCGACATTTGTAGTGTTATTTACTTTAATGTTTATGTGTATTAGTGGTTGGCACTGTGCCCAATGTTGGTTGTACCCACTTTTTGTTTTTGTTGTATCCTTGTTGTAAAGGCAGTGTGGGCACTCCCACTCTTAGCATGTGTATTATTAACTTCATTGTTTCTGCTAGCAGCTGCGACTGAGCCTCCTCCAGGAAAAAGGCCAAAGAGTCCAAACTCCAAGGTGGACCAGTTAACTGAGGAGCTTAACCAGAGGAATCCCCTCTTCCTCATCCTCCGGTCTGGGACTGGTGCAGGGGATGTGGCTGCTCCTTCTGAGGCCATGTTGCATCCAGACGATGATGCGCTCTCAATGATGGCCTCAGTCACTGAGTTTTGTGAACATTGGGACATCCTGTGCCTCTGAGGTGAGCTCCCCTTCTTCGGCCTGAAGTTATGGGGATGGTTCCGAGGATAGCTCCATGGGAGCCATCGTTCGTATGGCCCTGGCACGCCTGCAGTTAGATGTTCCTGCCAGTGCTTTTTTCAGACGTGGTTCAGCTCCTGCCACCTTTACTGTGCCTCTGTCAGATTAATTCCTAAGGGAGTTGCATGCATTCTGGAGGATTATTAGAGCACTCTCTCATGCAACATCTGATGGCTGAACCCTGGCAGACATGCAGGATGCAGCACAGTTTGGCTTGGGCCACATGCCATCAATTGAGCCGACTACAGCCGCTGTCATTGTTTCGCCTGATGAGGCTCTGAGGCCGGATAGTGTTGGGTCACGGATGATCTGCTCTCTGAAGCTTATAATGCAGTGGCATGCATGGGAAGCAGAAGTAATTAATTATCACACCTAATGCTTGCTCTCTCAGCATCCCTGCAGGAGGCTATGTTGGATGCTTCCATCCATGATTGTAGTGACACATCTCTGCAGGCTTTTGCACTTTTGTCCATAGAACTGGGGAGGTTGATGCTCACTCTCATCCAAACTCACCGCCATGAACGTGTTTCTTACACCTCTCTACTGGAATTTTAGACTGCTCTTCTTTTGCAAATTGCTCCAGGTCTTTCAGATTTTTTGAAGGACGTCTTCTCCCAGCTGCTGTTTTGAGATCTCTCCACAGGTGTTCTTTGGGATTCAGATCTGGACTCATTGCTGGCCATTCAGAACTCCCCAGCACTTTGTCTTTAATCATTTCTGATTGGATTGAGGTCATTGCCCTGCTGGAAGACCTCTGACCTCTGGTAGAGATGCTGCCGCTTTCTGACACTAGGCACTGCATTGCTTCCCAAATTTTTTTAGTAGTCATCAGATTGGCGTGCCCCTGGAGGCCATATGTGCTGTGGCATCATGGGCATCACTGACTACCTTCTCCAGATTCTATCGCCTCTCCCCATCCACTCGTTGTGGTCCTGTTGCTTCCTTTCAATGAGGTATGTATGGGGATTCCTTGTGACTTTGTTGATATGGGTTGTCCAGTTCTTAAAGCACTGCCTCTGGCGGTCAGAAAGGATGAAACCGAACAAAAGTTATGTATGTAACTTTGGTTCTATGAATTCTATCCGTAGTTACATATGTGAGTGTGGAGTGTTCTGCTCCATGTTGCTCGCTGGTTAGTGTTCTTCTCCATACTTTCTACATTTCTTTGTTAACATCTTCTACCACCAGATTTCTGACCAATAAGAAAGAGTACTTTTTTGGCCCTGCTCCTTCATACACACCCCTTAGCAAATTTGTCTTCATTAAGTCAGGTTTAATTTGTGCATCGTGAAACCGAACGAGACTAAATAGAAAACAAACACAAACATAAAAAATCTATTTCCCTGTTATTCAGACTAGCCAAATGGACAATACTTGTGAACCTATGACATTTAGTACATGTTGTCAGTCCATATTGATCATATTTCTACAAAACATCAGAATACCATAAAAAAACATCCACATAGTAATAATGTGAATGTATCATGTGACTATTCACAAACATGAGATTTGGGTGTAACTGTTAGGTGGCTGTGTGGCAAGACTAACAGAATTGAGGAACCTGCTCAGAAATAAAACTGATTAAACGGAACTATCACATTTGCAACATATTACGAGATCTCACTTGCACAAAAACTCAAGTTGTGTAAAGTCCTTGCTAAACAGCCTCCAAAGAAAGAGCTACACACATTTCAACAGGGACAGTATCCATAACAACAAAGTCACCTGTGACCTCTGATGACCCTGGTTAACCTATATCACATCAGATGATATGTTCCTTTTCATCTTCTCATATGCAGGTAGAATGTATCTCACTGAGCTCTAGCTGTATCATCTTCACTGCTGTTTGATGCAGCTTACGGTGGACACTCCTTTCTTTAAATCATCATCCTCGGTTGGTCTCTACAGCTGGTTAAGTACCAAGCTATTTTCTTATCATGGTAATGAAGTTGTTGAAGGCAGTGTACTCGCTCCCTCTCCCGACATTTGTAGTGTTATTTACTTTAATGTTTATGTGTATTAGTGGTTGGCACTGTGCCCAATGTTGGTTGTACCCACTTTTTGTTTTTGTTGTATCCTTTGTTGGTAAAGGCAGTGTGGGCACTCCCACTCTTAGCATGTGTATTATTAACTTCATTGTTTCAGCTGCGACTGAGCCTCCTCGCATCATAGGCTTGGAAGACATGCAAAGCAATAAAACACTGGTTTATTAGTAGGCTATTTAAAGTTTAAATACAGATGGTAATATTTCAAACACAGATAACCTACAGCTTATTTCCCCAGAATGCTGAAATTACTTTATTCTTCTTCTTCTTCTTCTTCTTCTTCTTATTATTATTTTGTTAGCCCACACAGTAGCAGCAAAGTCACAATAAACTTTCTATCTAAACCTCGGACCTGTACTTCAGACCTGTAGTAAGGGAAATATGATCCGCCGTAAACACAGTGCATCTTATTTTGAAAATTAACCCGGTGTTTTATTTTGTATTTTGTACACGAATTCCTGTCCCGCACGATCTGCTCTGTGCTGAATTGATGTCCAGCAAAAATAGAAGTTGACACATTGACTAAAATAGAGCATTTTTCTGAAATATTACCCATATTTAAGCACGTTGAATAAGTTAGACCGACTAGTTAGACCATAACTCACAGGTTCAAGCTCCACTGTCACGTCTCCTCAGTTATCCATGGTGCATCTCTCTCTCTTCTCTCTCTTTTTTTTTTTTTTTACAACCCTAACAGGAATTTATTAATGTTATTTAAAAAACAACAACACTAGAGGGCACTTTTTAATACGAGGCAAAAAGGGCAGGGGTTCAAGCACCCCTAGGGCCCTATGTGTGCACGTGCCTGCCTCAGATTGCTCAGCTCTCACGAAAGGGCCTCATTACCCAAGGTTAGGGTAAGGGGTGGAACATCTAAACCCTTCACTGGCTCTGTCCATCCTGGCAAAAGAGTGTCATCCTGGCCCCTGTGGTACATGGAGGATGAACCAAACACTCTAGCATCATGTAGTAGTGCCTGCTGAAGAGAAACGATACCCACATTACTTTGGTAAGCAGAGTCATGTCAGCCTGTTGTATTCTTCACAATTTCCGTGAGCTGCATAATGAACACTTTGATTCATGGAGGGGACAACCACAATGCAGATGATGATGATGATGATGATGATGATGATGATGATGGGGCAGCTCTGTTCAGTCAGGGCAGTCAGGGTGGCCATGACGTGTGCATATTTTGCCAGGCTACAGGTCTTCAAGCGGATAATGTTTCTGTTTCTGTTCTGTTGTTGGATTCCCACTGGGACCTCACATATTAGACATGGCTGCGCTAATTAATTACAGTGTTATGATGAAAGATAAACAAGTGTTACAAACAATCAAGAAATATTTTAGTAAGATATTTGACTATATTTAGTAAATATATTTTATATTTGACATGGCAAGTTGAAGTAAAACATTCAGTTTAGTTTGGCAGGCAAATTTTCATTTTGTAGTGTTCAACACATGGATCAATAAAACAAATCACAAAATTGAGGAACCTATGACATTTAGTACATGTTGTCAGTCCATATTGATCATACTTGCACAAAACATCAGAATACCATAAAAACCATCCACATAGTAATAATGTGAATGTATCATGTGACTATTCACAAACATGAGATTTGGGTGTAACTGTTAGGTGGCTGTGTGGCAAGACTAACAGAGTTGAGGAACCTGCTCGGAAATAAAACGGATTTAACTGAACTATGACATTAGCAACATGTTGTGAGATCTCACAAGAATTTTACACAACTCAAGTTGTGTAAAATTCTTGCTAAAAACCTCCAAAAACAGACAGCTACACACATTCCAACAAATGAAAAATGCATACATATATATATATATATATGTATGTTTATACTGCCAATGAGCAAAATATACGTATCTATAGGAGCTGTGGTCAAAAAGAAATCTAAATGATAAATACCAATGAAAAGAGTATACTAATAAGAAATGAATGAAAAATGGTCAGAGAAAAGTGATCATAAATGCTTCTTGGTCGCAGGAGTCTTCAATATGATTGAATGGTGCATTTACAATTAGGAGTATTTTGAATGTTATCCTGTAATGAACAGGGAGCCAATGTGAGGATGGGGGTGATGTGGTTTTTTGGACCTTGTTAATAACGGGGCAGCAACGTGAGAGATGGCATGGTAGAGTGATGGCGAGCCCTGAGATGCCAGCCCAGCATGTCAGGGGACTCATGAGAATTGTGTGGTCAACAGTATTAGTAGTAGTAAAGCTGCACTGAGATCAGGGAGAATTAAAACAGAACATTTTCCAGCATCCAACAGAGGAGGTCACTTGTCACCGATAAAAAGGAAAGCTTAGAAATTGGCCTAAAATCATTCTGAATAGCAGCGTCAAGATAGAGATACATTTATTGTCATTGTTAAAAACAACGAAAAACAGTTTCACCCCCCGCTGCAGGTCTTTTCTGTTCTCCACTGTGCAGCTGGAGACCCACACAGTGCAGCAGGTCAGTATGCTCTCAATCACTGACCGGTAGAAGTTGGTGAGCAGGTGATGAGGGAGGTGGACGTGCTTTAACTTCCTGAGGAAGTACAGTCTCTCTTGGGCCTTCCACACCTGGTGTGAGATGTGCATGGTCCAGGTGAGGTCGGCCAAGATGTGGACACCAAGGAATTTGAAGCTCTCTATCCTCTTGACCTCCTCCCCGTGTATGGAGAGGGTCCATTATTATTTCCTTGCTTTTAGAGGTGTTTAAGTCCAGGTTATTGTGAAGACACCAGTTTGTCAAATGCTGAACCTCTCCTCTGTAGGCTGTCTAGTTGTTTAATATCAGTCCTACTATGGTGGTGTCATCGTATTTGCTGTTAAAATGTCTTGTTGCCTGACCCGTTTTATTTTTATCATGTTTCTTGCACTTCTTATGTCTGTCCCTGTTTATGCAGTTAAATTGTCCTGTTGTGTTACTTTTGTCCTGCTTCATGTGTGATTGTTGCTCATATGTGTTATGCTTACGTCCATTTTATTTTTCCATTTAATAATTTTTGTTTTCAAATTGTATTTGGGGATTTTATTGATCATTTATTCATTTTGTTGAATATTTATGAATTTTATCTCAATTAGTTGTTTTTATTGTTATTTTTGTTTGTGTTTCCTGAGGAAACCTTTTTGGCTGTCACCTCTTTCTGTCCCTCCTGGGTTTCCGTAGGTCATCGTCAGCTCCTCACAGTGCTGTGTTGCATTGATGAGGGAAAGTTGTGTTAGGAAACGCTGCTGTGATTTTTAACTGTTTTCTTTGAAAAATGATCTATTTATGTTGACATGTTTGGTGCATATTATATAATGTAAATACCGCTAACATTACATAGCTGTTTTATATTGTTGTAACCATTAATATACGTTTTATGGATGTTTTTGTTTTCGCGCCTTTTGTACTACGACAGGCTGCTGCGTAATGTAAACCAGACAGCGCTGCAGAGCATTTTAGCACATCTCATTATTTTACTTATTCAGGAGCACAAAGTGTAGAAAGAGTCCAGAAGACTGGTACATGTGTTTTTATGTCTTCTGCAGGTGTGTTTCTTTTGTTAAATGTAATTATTTTATTATTATTTACAGTGCTTTGTTTTGTCCACTAGGTCAGGGGGTTCTCAACTGGTCTCACTCTGGGACCCACATTTTCCCATTGTCATTAAGTCGTGACCCACTTTTATAGTCCTTCAAACTACGCAAATGTATATTTTAAAAAGCTTTTGAAAACTCAAGTCTTTAACATAAATATAGTCATTTTTATTGAGCAAAGTGCATTTGAAAACACCAGAGAACCATGACAACTGCGTACAGAATTGAATGAAATAAGTATCAAACATGAAGTATCAAAATGGAGACCAGCAAAATGAGATATTTGACATCTATCTCTGCATTCAAAGCACATTCAAGAAGGAGGAGGACCATGCAACTGCATGCAGACAAAAGTGAATATCAAATTGCACAAAACCCACAAAACAAACAAGGTCCCTGCATTCAGGCCACATGAGGAATACCATGACAAGACAATAAAATAATCAAAAGTGCACAAAGTAATTATGGCTACAAAATGATATATTTCACTTATATGTAGGCCTATTCAGAAATAATAAGGAACTTAGGAGGACCATTACAACTGCATGGACAAAAAGAAAAAAGAAAATAATAAAATAAATATCAAACAATAATGAAAGATCTACAAAGCAAGATCTATTCACCTAACCTGTCATTTGGGGAAGTCAGTGAGACAGCTGGGCATGTGGTTTATTTTTGATGAGAGTTTCAAAGTCTGGGAGGACAATAGACAGAGCTACCCTCAGATCATGCTCAGTGTCCAGTCTGTTTCTCTGCTTTGATTTGAGCTGCAACATGGTGGAAAAGCCACTTTCACACAGATAGGTTGTGCTGAATGGTAGGAGCGTTTTCACTGCAAGAGTCGCGAGGGATAGATACTCACTCATCACATCGTTGCACCAGAAGTGGGGAAGGGTTACCTCGCCAAATCTCTTTTTCATCGTCTGGTTACATGACAGCTCCACCAGCTGATGCTCTTCGTTGCTCGGCAACGTGATGCTTTCCATGTCGATGCGGAAGAGATCGCGTATCCAAGATCTCTGTATTTCTCAAGGAAGTAGTCAAACCGAGCTTGAAGTTTAGTAAAAGCTGCTGTACTTCATGGCAAGCACTGGGGAACATGTCCAGTCTGTCTTTGGATAAATGATTCACCCACAGTTTGATTTTTTTTCTGGAACGCAGCGATTTTGTCAGACTGTTCAAACATATTGTGTCCTCTTCCTTGCATAGACACATTTAATGCGTTGAGGTGCTCAAACACATCAGCAACATATGCAGCTCGTGCCAGCCAGATTTCGTTGTCAAACAGTTCAGCATATGGGGAGTTATTCTCTGAGAGGAAGGTGGCGATTTCTGTTTAAAGTTCATAAAAACGTGACAACACCTTACCCTGCGATAGCCAGCGGACTTCTGAGTGATACAACACTTGCATGTGCTCGGACCACATTGCAACACAGACATTGAGCGTCAATCAAATGGCAGTTACCATGGCTACCGCGCCTAGGCGGCTGTACGTGTCTGACGAGTGCCTTTCAAAATAAATTATTTAGTAATTTTTTTAATAAATTCATTAAATATTATTTACTTTTGAACTTCCTGTGACGTCATGGCTGGGGCAGCAGCCTGATTCTTAAGCTCCCTGAGGAGAACTTTTAAAAACTAGCCAAACCTCAATTAAACTTTTTATTTTCTGCACGAACTACTCACAATAATCTACCGCAATGGCCAGCAGTCGAAAAGACACAGAGAAGAAGGGAAAACCACCGAAAAAAGACGAACAACAGAACCCAAAGGACACGGAAGAAGAGAGCATGGGGACAGTGCTAGCTGAGCTGCGCACACTACGGAAAGAACATGCCGAAGCCTCTAAAGAAACTAAAAACTCCTTAGCAAGAGTAGAATCTGAACTTGCTGAAGTGGATGAAAAAACGACAAAATTGGAACAACGAGTGGCCGAATACGAACAGAGGCAGAGTGATGCAGAAGATAAAACGCAAAGAAATGAACGAGCCCTTCATTACTTGCTACAAATAGATGCTAGCCTGTCAGCAAAATGTGAGGATCTAGAGTCCAGAGCAAGACGGAATAACATTCGCATATATGGGGTGAAAGAAGATGAGGACACCCACGGAGACATGCTGAGTTTCATAAATGACCTCATTCTAACCTCATTATCACTACCAGAGGAGCCCAATTTAAATATAGTGAGGGCACACCGTTCACTGACTATGAGACCGAAAGACTCAGCGGGTCCCCCCGCGGTCCATCATCGTTAGATTTCTGGACTACAGAATCAGAGATATGGTAATCCAGAAAGCATGGAAGCATCGCGGAGGAGTGTCATACAAGGGACAGAAGATTTTCTTTGACCAGGACTACACATCAGACGTCCAGAAGAAACGAAAACAAGTAAGAGACGTGATGAAACTGCTTCAAGAAAAGAACATCAAAGCTCAGTCACCATTCCCTGCCAAGCTGAAAATTCACCTGGAATCCGGAACGAAGACCTTCGCGACCCTCACAGACGCGGCCACAACAGTCGGAGAACTGGGTATCCAGGTTCACCTGGACGAACGGGAGACGCTCCGGGCAGAACTTCTGGAGAATAACTGGACTGAGGCTTCAACATCCAACAGAGCTAATCTAATGACTAACGCAGATCTGAAGAGCATTGTTTATGGAGCCCGTTGATGAACAAACGAAACTGATCAGTGAGTAGTGATTTAAAATGAAAAAAAAAAAAAAAAAAAAGTGGACATGACGCGATATATTTTAATATTGTTTTTGGCTAGTTTCACAATTTAAAGTTACTCAATAAGGAATGATGGTTTCTCCTCAATGGAGGGTTTGTTTTTGTTTTTTTCTTTTCTTTCTTTTCCCTCAGTGTTGGCAATAGGCCATCTCATAGGCGACTCATCAGCGCAGGCTATAGTTGCAACAGCACCGTGTGCTTATCCCCGGAGAGACTGGTCACAACTCTCCGTCCTTGTTCAGACTGATTTTATGCTTGTTAAAACAGTCGGGTTTTTGGAAGTTTGTTTTTCTCTTGTTCTATTTGTGTGTTCTTATTCTCCACAATGGTGGACGTCGTATGCAATTTTTACAGTTAAGCAGTCACATAAGGTGCTTTGTAAACATGGGTATGGATCTACAATTAGAAATGTCATGTTAACTTTAAAGGACAAAATGATGGGATATTGTTATCCACATGGATAATCTGACTATAGTGAGTTATAATGTCCATGGATTAAACCATCCTATCAAAAGGAAGAAAATATTCTGTCAGTTAAAAAAAATGCAATGCTCAATTGCACTATTACAGGAAACCCATTTACCAGAGAGTGAACATTTAAAATTAAGAAGGGACTGGGTCAGTTTAGAGTATAGTGCATCAAATGGGAAAAAAAGAGGGGTGGCTATTTTAATTAACAGAAATCTGGCCTTTAGTACAGAGAAGGTGATACAGGATAAATCAGGTCGGTATGTCATGGTTGTTGGGACTATTGGAGGGACAGAGGTGTCTATATTGAACGTATATGCTCCAAACGAATATGACCCAACGTTCCTTAGAGACATCGCTAATATCATTGCAGGCAATTCAAAAGGGATTTTAATAATAGGAGGGGACTTCAATGCAGTGCAGGATGGACAACTGGATAGGATACCCATAGAAAAGGGACCTCAGTGCCCCAAAACAAAAACCTTGAACAACTTTATGTCTGAACTGGGTCTTACGGACCCATGGAGAGCTAAAAACCCAAAAGGAAAAGATTTTAGTTTTTTCTCAAATGTGCACAATAGCTATTCTAGGATTGACTTTTTCTGTCTCCCCCAACAATACATATATAAAGTAACAGATTGTTTGATTGAACCTATAACTCTAAGTGATCATGCTCCCATTGTGCTGAGAATAGACCTATGTAAGCACTCTTTTTTCAGATACTGGAGGTTAAATGTATCACTGCTGAATAATTCTGAGACAGTAGAAGAGTTAAGTAAAACTCTAAGAGAATATTTTGAGATCAATGACAATGGTGAAGTTGATCCTTCAATTTTGTGGGAGGGAGCAAAAGCAGTTATGAGAGGAAAATTCATACAGATATCATCAAAAATTAAGAGACAGCGACTCAAGGAACAATCACATTTGGAAGAGAAAATAAAGCTTTTAGAGACACAACACAAAATCACAAGAACTAGTAACATTGCTACAGAACTTAAGGAGGTCAGAAAAGCTTTGGACAAACTCTTGTCATACAAAGCAGAAGGGGCTTTAAGATTTTCTAGACAGAGATATTACGAGATGGGGAATAGAGCTAGCCGCCTTCTAGCCTTCCAACTTCGTAAAGCTCAGGCCAATCGTACTGTCTCCAAGGTTTGTCACCCTGCACTGCATAAAACAGTATCTCAACCCAAAGACATAGCAGATGCCTTTGCATCATTCTACCAAAATTTATACAAAGAACCCAGTTTACAAACATTAGGAGAAGATACTGAAAACTTCCTCACCGGTTTAAATCTCCCCACATTATCGGAGGAAGTCTCAAAACAGATGATAACACCAATTACAGAAACAGAAATAAGAGATGCCATAAAAAGATTAAAAAGCAACAAATCTCCAGGAGTCGATGGACTTCCGGGAGAATTCTATAAATGCTTCATAAATGACTTAGCGCCCATACTAACTAAGGTATTTAGATACTCCTTATCTCAAAACAACCCTCCGGACACATGGTCACAGGCCATTATATCCGTGATTCATAAAGAGGGGAAAGACCCAACACTCTGTGAGGGATACAGACCCATTAGCTTGATATGCAATGATCAAAAATTATTGACAAGTGTAACGGGTGGTAAATTAAGAGAAAGTAAAGAATAAAGAATAATAACTAAGTAAATGAGGTCTCTTCTGGGGAGCCACTGGCCACAAACCACAAGCAGGTGTTTACAATACCAAGTGTTTATTAAAAATGGTGATAGGCTGACGTTATGCAGAGTTCAATAAAAAAGAGGGAGTCCATAGCATGGAGACGGTGTGGAGTTGATGGCAGCAGAGCGGAGTCTTCTCTTCCTCTCGGTACGTGCGCGGGCCCCGGCGTCACTTCCAACAAAGAATAATCAATCAGTACACTGAGTGCTCGGGAAACCCTTTTAAACTAAAAGTCAGTGTCCAAACACAAAACAATAATGGAAAGGAAGGGGTTTCTCTTCTACTCGTCTGTACGACGATTGATGATCAGGGGAGTGAAATAAAAGCGGTACTTAACTCGGAGGAGGGGTGAAGCTCACTTCTACCCCTCCACGTTTCCCGCGGTGCGTCTCCCCTTTCTCCTGCAGCCGACCAGCGCCATCTGTGGCTCGCTCTGTCGCCGCGGTGATTCTCCGGCCATAGGCTGGATCTCGCTCCTCTTTCTGCTTCGGGTCGTGCCGCGCTCCGTTCCGTGTCTCGCTCTCTCCCGTCTCCCCTGTCCCAGGTGTGGCTTCTCTTTTATTTCCTGATTCCAGGTCGCTTCCGGGGCAGTGCTGGGTCGCGCCAAACGCTGAAAAGAGGAAACAAACAGCGCCCCCCTCCCACTGGTCGACCTGGGTGTAGTCACCCTGTGACACAAGTATTTTAGCACATAGAGTTCAGAGACATATTACTACTTTGATTAACCCAGACCAAACAGGGTTCATCCCTAACAGGCAAGGTGCTAACAATATAAGGAGAACTCTGAACATCATTACTTGTGCTAAAAGAAACAAGCAAACATCAATGTTAATAAGTTTTGACGCACAGAAAGCATTTGACACTGTAAAGTGGGACTTTTTGTACAGAACGCTACTCTTCATGGGATTCCACCCAGAGTTTGTAAATTGGGTCAGGGTTATCTACAGAAATCCAAAATCACGTGTCAGAGTAAATGGATTCTGTTCTGAATTTTTTGATCTACAAAGGGGGGTGAGGCAAGGGGACTGCCTTAGCCCCCTGCTCTTTGCTATAAACATTGAACCCCTGGCAGCGTCTATAAGACAAAATGAGGAAATAAAAGGCATTATGGACATGGGTAGTAAGGAGCACAAGATTTCTCTTTATGCAGACGATATCCTCACTTATATAAGTGATCCAGTCCTCTCTGTTCCTGCACTGATAGACACCTTAAAGAAATATGGAGAACTCTCTGGTTACCAAATCAACCAATCAAAATCAGAGGCAATGATGTTAGTTGGACATTGGCCAGTTCAATTGTCAGGAAGGCTTAATTTCCGCTGGTCGCAAGAGTTTAGATATCTGGGAATTATTATAACAGCGGACCTATCAAAATTATTTAAAACCAACTATGGGAAATTGATGGGCCACATAAAAGCAGACCTTACAAGATGGGAAATCTTACCACTATCCCTGATAGGCAGAATAGAAACTATAAGAATGAACATTTTACCTAGGCTGCTTTTTCTCTTTCAATCATTACCTATCTATGTTCCTGCTTCCACCTTTACTATATTGGATAAATGGCTGTCTCGGTTTATTTGGCAAAGCAAGCGACCCAGACTTAAATTTAAAAGACTACTCTGTCCAAAAGACAATGGAGGCCTGGACTTGACTAACCTGAAAAAATACTATTGGGCAGCCCAACTCAGATCAATGGTTGCTTGGATATCCCAAGACACGGACACTGTTTGGGTTGGAATGGAGCAGAGTGAATGCCCAAATTTGCCATTAAATTCAATTCCATTCTTAAACCAAGACATATGGGGGAAAAAGAAGATTGTTAATGTATGGAGTAAAAATACCTTAAAAATATGGTCAATTGTGAGGAAAAAACTACAACTTCCTATGACCATCTCCAGAGCTATCATGATAGCAAACAATTGTGAGTTCTCTCCGGCTAGGCTGGACAAGGGATTCCTAAAAGGGAAGGAGAGGGGTTTGGTGGTTTTGGATCAGCTGTTTGACGGTCCAGTCCTAAAATCATTCGAACAGCTTAAAGAGAAATATGATTTACCAAGACAGGACTTTTTTAGGTATTTACAAATTAGGCACTATTTACAAAAGCACCAGGAATGGGAAGCACTCTGCTCCCTGCCAACAAAAATAGAACATTTCTTTATATCAATAACTAAAGGAATAGTGAAGACAAAGTTTATATCACATATTTACAAGATATTGCAGGAAGAGCTTAAAGAAAATAACCTAGATATTAAACAAAAATGGGAACTAGAAATGAATACAATAATCACAGATGAGCAGTGGGAGATGTCATGTAGTCAAGGTCATAGGGCAACCAGTAGTCCAAACTGGAAGGAATTTGGATGGAAAATTAAAATGAGATACTTTAGAACTCCATCTATAACATCAACATGGAGCAACACCTTAGATTGTTGCTGGAGAGGTTGTGGCCTGGTGGGAGACCACACGCATATATTTTGGGACTGCCCAAAGGTATTAGACTACTGGCAACATGTACAAGAAGAAATAAGAAAATGTCTCTGTATAGATTTACCTCTTGAACCATCATACTTTGTGCTGGGGGTACTGCCTGCTGATCTTGAAGAGCATAGCCAAGCATATTTGCTAAGAGTCCTTCTTTTAATAGCGAATAAAGTAATCACAGCCTCGTGGCTTAAGCCTCACCCTCCAACAATTACACAATGGAGGGATAGAATCCAGGACGTTTACAACATGGAGCATACAACAGCATTGTTACAACTGAAAGCAGATGTATTCCTAAATAAATGGTCACCCATTGTCTTACATTTTCACTTGATATGAATGATATGCAGAATATTATTATTTATTTATTTCTCCCTATGTTCTGTCTCGCTCTCTTCTGTTATTAGTATTTTATTAATTTGTTTATTTTATTATTATTATTATTTTTTTGTTTTTTTTTGTTTTTAAAAGACAATGGTCATCTGCCATGTGAAACCAAATGTAACATGTAGGTAGGTGATACTGCTAGGATAAACATCCTGCCTCACATTATGATTAGGGTGGAAGATATCTATGGACTGTTAACCCTTCGGTAGACTTACCTGTGGCATCTTACTGTAATATCTTTGTGACATACTGTGTGACTGCACTTGATGAATGAAAATAATAAACAAGTTCTAAAAAAAATATATATATATTATTTACTTTTTTTGACCAGCTGTCTGCAACCCACCCAGAACGGGTCTGCGACCCACTTTTGGGTCGGGATCCACCAGTTGAGAACCACTCACTGTTCCCATATTGGTTATTATGGTTTGAGATTTATTAGTTAAAAACAAAGTGTTTTCCTGTCTGTTTTAAGAAAATCAATGAAATCATACAGTGCTGAGTGGCATTGATGAGGGAGCAGAAAGAGTCCAGAAGACTGGTACATGTGTTTTTATGTCTTCTGCAGGAGCAAATAAATGCAGGAAAACAACCCGACTCATCATTATCCACACCTGATCCAGACCTGTTACACTTACCGTCTGCTCCTAGTTCATAATTGATTTGTCATTCATTGTATCACCAGAGCGCCACAAGTCCTAGATTTCATTACTATTGTACCTTTAATTAGGAAGTTTAGAGTGTTACCTCACTGTTTTCTATAAGGAGACACAGCCTCATGTGAATCATTATCATGAGTGAGTGATGACCAGACAATGAAGTCCTCAGACCAAGAACCATATAAGACTGTTTTGAATTCAGTATTTGCTGCAGTGCATTTAGTACTTGTGAGTGTGAATGTGATTCATCACCTGAAAGAAATCAATATGTTGCCTTGAACTATTAATGCACACATCACTCCAACTTAACATAATTAAGTTTCAAAAATGTTCATTTAAAAATATTAAATGGACTGATATGTGTTGCGAAATTTTCAAAGGAAGTAACAAGAAGATAACGGTCTTTCTGCTTTATTCACCTGCAGGTGGTCGCATCCATCAGCAACATGGAAGGTTTCTGACAGAATGTGCTCTGCATCCTAGGAGCAGCCGGTTTATATACACATCACATTACACAGTGACGTTAACACCTGTAGTTTATACATCACTACACGTGACAGTTTGACCGTACTCTGCACCGAGCCAAGTTAAACTAAACAGAAAGAAACACGGGTGCACAGAATTGGTGTACACACCATAAACCATTTGCCTGTGTCCTAAATAGAATTGTATAACCCAAAACAGGTGATGTAGATAATGGGTTTATCTTCTTCACCTCACAGCTTTTGTATTTTCAGTTGTAAACACAATCTAGATCACTTGGGAGTGTGAATGTGATATATGACAAGAAAATGCTCAAACTCTATTGTCTTGACCCATGAATGAACACACACAGTTACACTCTTTAGATATTAAAAGTATAAAACATCAGCTATACAGCTCTGTTTGGAGTTTTAAGTGTCTCTGGTTGCTGGCAGGCCACAGGAACTTTGTACTCCGCCCTTATCATTTGACTAGAAGAGGGATATGTCAACATCAGAGTGAGTTTATACCAAGAAGTTACTATGTGGTTTCAACTGTGTTACATGAGGAATATCAAAACAGTTTGGAAATATAAAAAAATCAGACACATCTGACTCAGACACCATGTTTATTCACATGAACAGGTCATTGATATGTTTTCTGTGCAGAAGCAGGGTTACAATGATCAGGACATCATCAGAAGAGATTATGCATGAAGAGAAATATATAGATAAAAGAAATACATTCTTTATTAATATTATGAGTTGATTAACACAGGCTACAAGAGAAACTGCAACTTCAGAGTTTCCAATTAATATTTTTTCACACATACTCTCATGTATGTGTCAGAGAATCTACGAAGGCCAACACATTCATGAAAGGTTTCATTTGTCCGTTCTGGGTGGTTTTACACAACTTAGAAAATAGTTGTGACTATCAAGTCCGTTCCTCTGCATACCACTAAATTCTACAAACTGGTCCTTTAATATTACTGCTACTTAACGTTAGCATAATTAGCAAGCAAACTGTAGTAACTGCGGTTAGCTTTGGGGCAGCAGATGTTGGTAGTAGATAATGGATATCTACATTTATCGACAGATATTACCAAACACACGAAAGCCTAGTATATTATTTAGGCCGTCTACTGTGATTGTTGTTACTGTTTTGCTGTTATCATTATCCCCATAGAAGGCACCAGAGAAATGATGCACGTTATTATTGTTAACGCAACAGTAGGCGCTCCAGAAACGACTGGGAATATTAACCCTTCCCTTCATATTTGTATTTCCAGGCACCACACCAGTAACAATATAAGCTTTAAAACCAAGGTTCCGTTGGCAATCAGTATCTAATGTTTTTGCAACGTTTGCCTCTGTTACCCTCCAAACTCCTCGGTTAAATCTCTCCGTCTGCGGGGCAGCATTTGTGAGTGTGAATGTGGCATCTGAGCATTGCTGGGCATTTCGGTGTCGGACTGGAAGCAGGTGTCCCTTATCGTAGCCGGTGCCGGAGTAATCTCCGTTCAGAGCCTGGTGAACGCCTCTTAGGTTTTGATTGACAGTGCTCTCAGTATTCATCTCCTTTCCACCTTTCGGGTCATCCAGCTGTAGAGGAATAAAAAACTATTTCAATTCATTTCTGTACTGTTAACTCCACAATATAAATAGATATATTTCTGGATATTTTCATATCTCCAGATAACAATCATGTAAATCAGAAAGTAATCAAGCTGATGTCAAATACAATGAACTGTGTCCCACTGTTACACTTTACATTACATACAACTGTTTGGTCTGATTGGGCCTGTAAATAACACCATGTTCTAAGCAGGGTTGGGAGGGTTACTTTACAAATGTATTACGATGCAGTCACTAGTTACCTGTTAAAACATTGTCATGTAATCTGATTACTTTCCATTACTTTAGGATTACTGCAATATAAAATATGCAATAATAAAGATACAGGACACTTTTTATGCAAATAAGAGTTGAGCACAAGCAGTTGGGGTGGAGGTGGAGATATTAGTGTGTTCAGAGAGTTAGTGTTAACTGCTCTCTGTCTCTGTCTCTCTCTCTGTCTCTGTCTCTCTCTCTCTCTCTGTCCCCTCTCTCTCTCTCTCTCTCTGTGTCTGCCTCTCTCTCTCTCTGTCCTCTCCCTCTCTCTCCCTCCCTCCCTCTCTCTCTCTCTCTCTCTCTCTCTCTCTCTCTGTCTCCCTCTCTCTCTCTTCCTCTCTCCCCCTCTTTCTCTCACCCTTACTCTCTCTCTTTCTCTCTCTCCCTCTCTCTCTCTGTCTGCCTCTCCCCCCCCCCCCCCCCCTCTCTCCCTCCCTCTGTCTGCCTCTCCCTCCCTCCCTCTCCCCCCTCTTTCTCTCCCCTCTCTTCTCTCCCTCTCTCTCTCTCCCCCCCCCTCTCTCTCCCTCTCTCTCTACCTCTCTCTCTCTTCCTCTCCCCCCTCTTTCTCGCTTCCTTACTCTCTCTCTTTCTCTCTCTCCCTCTCTCTCTCTCTCTCTCCCTCCCTCTTTCTCTCC
>NC_070587.1:34182999-34193309 GCF_027409825.1 Scomber japonicus | reverse complement strand
CTTCCTTCCTTCCTCCCTTCCTATCTTGAACTAAAATGACCCTCCTGGTTTCTCTGCTCTCTCTCTGTCCATCCAGCCTACCTCTAACACCCGTGGGTGGCTGATCTCTCCGCTGGGACCGAACCCTTGGTGGACGCTGCTGGCGGCCGCCGTCCCCGCGCTGCTCTGCACCATCCTCATCTTCATGGACCAGCAGATCACCGCCGTCATCGTCAACCGCAAGGAGAACAAACTGAAGGTGAGCTGTGGGAACATAGGTGCTGTGGGAACATAGGTGGTGTAGGAGCATATGTACTATGGGAACATAGATGCTGTGGGAACATAGGTACTATGGGAACATAAGTGCTGTGGGAACATAGAGCTGTGGGAACATAGGGCTATGAGAACATGGAGCTGTGGGAACATAGGTCTGTGGGAACATAGGTGCTGTGGGAACATAGGTGCTGTGGGAACATAGGTGCTGTGGGAACATAGGTACTATGGGAACATAAGTGCTGTGGGAACATAGAGCTGTGGGAACATAGGTCTGTGGGAACATAGAGCTGTAGGAACATAGAGTTGTAGGAACATAGGTGCTGTGGGAACATAGAGCTGTGGGAACATAGGTACTGTTGGAACATAGGTGCTGTGGGAACATAGGGCTGTGGGAACATAGGTGCTATAGGAACATAGAGATGAGGGAACATGGTGCTGTGGGAACATGGAGCTGTGGGAACATAGGTGCTGTGGGAACATAGGGGTGTGGGAACATAGGTGCTATGGGAACATAGGGCTGTGGGAACATAGAGCTGTGGGAACATAGAGCTGTGGGAACATAGGACTGTGGGAACAGAGTTGTAGGAACATAGGAGCTGTGGGAACATAGGCGCTGTGGGAACATAGAGCTGTGGGAACATAAAGCTGTGGGAACAGAGTTGTAGGAACATAGGAGCTGTGGGAACATAGGTGCTGTAGGAACATAGGTACTATGGTAACATAGACCTGTGGGAACATAGAGTTGTAGGAACATAGGTGCTGTGGGAACATAAGTGCTGTGGGAACATAGAGGTGTAGGAACATAGGTGCTGTGGGAACATAGAGCTGTGGGAACATGGAGCTGAGGGAACATACGTGCTGTGGGAACATAGGTGCTGTGGGAACATAGGGCTGTGGGAACATAGAGCTGTGGGAACATAGAGCTATGGGAACATAGAGCTAGAGCTGTGGGAACATAGAGCTGTGGGAACATACGTGCTGTGGGAACATAGAGCTAGAGCTGTGGGAACATAGAGCTGAGGGAACATAGAGCTGTGGGAACATCATAGAGCTGTGGTAACATAGAGTTGTGGGAACATAGAGCTGTGGGAACATAGAGCTGTGGCAACATAGGGCTGTGGGAACATAGAGCTGTAGGAACATAGAGCTGTGGGAACATAGGTGCTGTGGGAACATAGGTGCTGTGGGAACAGAGTTGTAGGAACATAGAGCTGTGGGAACATAGAGCTGTGGGAACATACGTGCTGTGGGAACATAGGTGCTGTGGGAACATAGAGATGAGGGAACATGGTGCTGTGGGAACATGGAGCTGTGGGAACATAGGTGCTGTGGGAACATAGGTGTGTGGGAACATAGGTGCTGTGGGAACATAGGGCTGTGGGAACATAGGTGCTATAGGAACATAGAGATGAGGGAACATGGTGCTGTGGGAACATGGAGCTGTGGGAACATAGGTGCTGTGGGAACATAGGGGTGTGGGAACATAGGTGCTATGGGAACATAGGGCTGTGGGAACATAGAGCTGTGGGAACATAGAGCTGTGGGAAACATAGAGTTGTAGGAACATAGGAGCTGTGGGAACATAGGTGCTGTGGGAACATCGGTGCTGTGGGAACATAGGGCTGTGGGAACTTTGGGTTCGGGTTCGAGCGGGTCGGATGTTTAACCCTCCGCTTCCCTGCCCGTGTGTCGGTTGCAGAAAGGCTGTGGCTATCACCTGGACCTGCTGGTGGTGGCGCTGATGCTGGGCGTTTGCTCCATCATGGGTCTGCCGTGGTTCGTGGCGGCGACCGTGCTCTCCATCTCGCACGTCAACAGTCTGAAGGTGGAGTCGGCGTGCGCGGCTCCCGGCGAGCAGCCCAAGTTCCTGGGGATCATCGAGCAGAGAGTCACCGGCTTCATGATCTTCACCCTGATGGGCTGCTCCGTCTTCATGACCTCCGTCCTCAAGGTTCATGTTCTACTACACTCTGCCTTTAATTACGGCCTTCTGCCTTCCTTCTCTCCTTCCTTCCTTCCTTCCTTCTCACCTTCCTTCCTTCCTTCCTTCTCTCCTTTCTTTCTTCCGTCCTTCTCTCCTTCCTTCCTTCCTTCCTTCCTTTCTTCCGTCCTTCTCTCCTTCCTTCCTTCCTTCCTTCTCTCTTTCCTTCCTTCAGGCCTTCTCTCCTTCCTCCCTTCCTTCTCTCCTTCCTTTCTTCCGTCCTTCTCTCCTTAATTCCTTCCTTCCTTCTCTCCGTCCTGCCGTCTTCTCTCCTTCCTTCCTTCTCTCCTTCCTCCTTCCTTCCTTCCTTCCTTCTCTCCTTTCTTTCTTCCGTCCTTCTCTCCTTCCTTCCTTCCTTCCTTCCTTCCTTCCTTTCTTCTCTCCTTCCTTTCTTCCTTCCTTCTCTCCTTCCTTCCTTCCTTCTCTCCTTCCTTTCTTCCATCCTTCTCTCCTCCTTCCTTCCTTCCTTCTCTCCTTCTTTCTTCCGTCCTTCTCTCCTTCCTTCTTCCTTCTCTCCTTCCTTCCTTCCTTCTCTCCTTTCTTTCTTCCTTCCTTCTCTTCCTTCCTTCCTTCCTTCCTTCTCTCCTTCCTTCCTTCCTTCCTTCCTTCCTTTCTTCCGTCCTTCTCTCCTTCCTTCCTTCCTTCCTTCCTTCCTTCTCTCTTTCCTTCCTTCCGTCCTTCTCTCCTTCCTCCCTTCCTTCTCTCCTTCCTTTCTTCCGTCCTTCTCTCCTTAATTCCTTCCTTCCTTCTCTCCGTCCTGCCATCTTTCTCTCCTTCCTTCCTTCTCTCCTTCCTTCCTTCCGTCTCTCCTTCCTTCCTTCCTTTCTTCTCTCCTTCCTTTCTTCCTTTCTTCTCTCCTTCCTTTCTTCCGTCCTTCTCTCCTTCCTTCCTTTTCTCCTTCCTTTCTTCCGTCCTTCTCTCCTTCCTTCCTTCCTTCTCTCCTTCCTTTCTTCCGTCCTTCTCTCCTTAATTCCTTCCTTCCTTCTCTCCGTCCTGCCGTCTTTCTCTCCTTCCTTCCTTCCTTCTCTCCTTCCTTCCTTCCTTCTCTCCTTTCTTCCTTCCTTCCTTCCTTCTCACCTTCCTTTCTTCCGTCCTTCTCTCCTTCCTTCCTTCCTTCCTTCTCTCCTTTCTTTCTTCCGTCCTTCTCTCCTTCCTTCCTTCCTTCCTTCCTTTCTTCCGTCCTTCTCTCCTTCCTTCCTTCTCTCCTTCCTCCCTTCCTTCTCTCCTTCCTTTCTTCCGTCCTTCTCTCCTTCCTTCCTTCTCTCCTTCCTTCCTTCCTTCTCTCCTTCCTTCCTTCCTTCCTTCCTTCCTTCCTTCTCTCCTTCCTTCCTTTCTTCCGTCCTTCTCTCCTTAATTCCTTCCTTCCTTCTCTCCTTCCTGCCGTCTTTCTCTCCTTCCTTCCTTCTCTCCTGCCTTCCTTCCTTCCTTCCTTCTCTCCTTCCTGCCGTCTTTCTCTCCTTCCTTCCTTCTCTCCCTCCTTCCTTCCTTACATACAAAAGGTCTTACATTTGAACCTGCAGATACTCTGAACTAGTAACATCAAATTATAGTTTTTACATCTCATTTTCCACTCCTGCCTGTTTAAGGGTTAAAAATGCCGGTCCTTATTGATCCTTCCTTCTCTCCTTCCTTCCTTCCTTCCTTCCTTGACCTGAGCACAACAGGAGGGTTAAGGGTTAAGAATGGCGGTCCTTATTGATGGTGATGATGAGAGAGTAGAGATATTTCTGTCTCAGTGTTTTTTTCTCTTCTCTTTTGGTTCAGTTCATCCCGATGCCGGTCCTCTACGGAGTCTTCCTCTACATGGGCGTTTCCTCGCTCAGAGGCATTCAGGTGAGTCTCAGTGTCACAAAGAGTCCTTCTGTCCTTCCTTCCTTCCTCCCTTCCGTCCTTCCTCCCTTCCATCATTCTTTCCTCCCTTCCTTCCTCCCTTCCTTCCTTCTGTCCTCCCTTCCTTCCTTTCCTCTGTCCTTCCTCCCTTCCTACTGTCCTTCCTTCCTTCCTTCCACCCTTCCTTCCTACTGTCTTTCCTTCCTTCTTTCCACCCTTCCTTCCTTCCTTCCTTACTCCCTTCCTTCCTTCCCTCTGTCCTTCCTTCCTTCCATCCTTCCTTCCCTCTGTCCTTCCTTCCTTCCTTCCTTCCTTCCCTCTGTCCTTCCTTCATTCCTTCTGTCTGTCTGTCCTTCCTTCATTCATTCCTTCCATCCTTCCTTCCTTCCTTCCCTCTGTCCTTCCTTCATTCCTTCTGTCTGTCTTTCCTTCATTCCTTCTGTCTGTCCTTCATTCCTTCTGTCTGTCCTTCCTTCCTTCCTTCCTACTGCCCTTCCGTCCATCCTTCCGTCCTTCCTTCCATCCATCCTTCCTTCCTTCCTTCCTTTTATTTCTTTACTTTCACTCTTTTACTCCTAACATCTCTGGTTTTAACACACTTTATTCTATTCTTACCTTTTAGTATATTTTTTATCTTTTATTTGCGCTTAATTTTTTTTCTGTTTATTTATTGATTTGATTTTTTTTATGTATTTATTTTTAAATTTGAATCCTACCTCTGCTGTTTCCTCTTTGCAGACTCTTGAGAGTTATGATAGCGTTTTCTGAGTTCCTGTTTTTAAACAAGTTCCTATGTTTGATGATTTATTTTAGTTTATTTGAATGATTGATTGATTGATTGATTGATTGACTGTCTCTGATGCCCTTCCCTCTGCAGCTGTTCGACCGTATCAAACTGTTCGGCATGCCGGCCAAACACCAGCCGGACCTGATCTACCTGCGCTACGTCCCGCTGTGGAAGGTCCACATCTTCACTGTGGTGCAGCTGTCCTGCCTCATCGTCCTCTGGGTCATCAAGGCCTCGGCCGCCGCCGTCGTCTTCCCCATGATGGTGAGACCACGCGTTTATTCTCTTACTACCACGGTTCATTTTACATTTGTTTGGTTTTTTAATTTCAGGTTAGTTTCAGTGAGTTTAACAAGAGATTAAAGTCTGTGTAAAGTAAGAATAAATATGTGTTGTGAGTTTGACATACCACAGAAAAGTGTGTTGTTAACCACCCTGCCAAATTTGACTGATTAAAAAAATCACCAAATATATGAAATTAGGCTTCAAAGTAAAAATCAGCCTCTTTCTCTGCTCCCAAACCCTAAAGCCCCGCCCCCTACCAAGTGTCACCTGTCAATCAAAGTCACCACCTCTACCAGAAACATGGACGCTACGTCTTAGAGCTTTCTGCTGCTAACTCGGCTGCTAGCTCGGCGGCTAACTCAGCTGCTAGCTCGGCGGCTAACTCAGCTGCTAACTCGGCAGCTAACTCGGCGGCTAACTCGTCGGCTAACTCAGCTGCTAACTCGGCAGCTAACTCGGCGGCTAACTCGTCGGCTAACTCAGCTAACTGGCTAACTGTAGACTGTAGTAGTAGTAGTGTGTGCTGAATGTATTTCTACCTCTACAGCAGCAGGGGCGGGTTTATGCTAATCACTAAATCCTGAACACAGAAATGTTGAAACACAGTTTGTGAAGCCTAGCTCCACAATTCAAATTTAAATGGTTGAAATGCTTTTTACACCTTTTTTAGAAATACATTTATGACCTATTTAATGTGTTTAGAAGTAAATGTAAATGTCTTAGTTCACAGTTTAGTTCACACTGAGAACGATAATGCCCTGTAAACAGCTGAGTCTGCAGCTAATTATTGATGAGCTGTTACTGCTGGGCAATATGGACAAAATCAAATATCACCATATTTTTGAGCAAATACCTCGATATCAATATTACAACAGAGATGGTAGAGATGATTCTTGATGCTTTCACAAAATACTTCCACAATGAAATGTTTGATAAATTAAAAAAAGGAGAAAACGTAACAACTTAAACTAAGACCATTTTATCTGCAGTTCAGTTTAGTTTTAGTTTAGTTTTGCTTTGTTCATTTTAAAGAAGTCATTTGACTAGATTATTGTATCACTGCTAGTTTTAGTGACGTCTAGTAACCGTGGTTACCACTTTAACGTAATAAACTGTGTGCAGGTTCTGGCTCTGGTGTTCGTGAGGAAGCTTCTGGACTTCTGCTTCACTAAGAGAGAGCTGAGCTGGCTGGATGATCTGATCCCAGAGAGCAAGAAGAAGAAAGAAGACGACAAGAAGAAGAAGGAGAAGGAGGTGAGACTGTGTGTGTGTGTGTGTGTGTGTGTGTGTGTGTGTATGTCTCTGTGTGTGTGTGTGTGTCTGTGTGTGTGTGTGTCTGTGTGTCTCTCTGTGTGTGTGTGTGTGTGTGTGTGTGTCACTCTATGTATGTGTGTCTGTCACTCTATGTGTGTGTGTCTGTCACTGTGTGTGTGTGTGTCTATGTGTGTGTGTGTCTATGTGTGTGTGTGTCTATGTGTGTGTGCACTATCAATACTCTTTATTGGCTTTAGTTTAACTGTTTTGTTTTGTGTGTGTCTCTATATGTGTGTGTGTGTGTGTGTGTGTGTGTGTGTGTGTGTGTGTGTTTCACAGGATGCTGAGCGGATGCTGGAGGAGGATGACAGTAATCCAGCGTACGACGGCAGCAACGTTCTCAAGATCCCAGTTAAAACCCTGAAAGGACGGTGAGTCCACAACAGAACAGCTGATAATAACCTATGAGATCATGTTTAATGTTATATTTAAAGTTATTTTATTTCTGTGTGTGTGTCTCTGTGTGTGTGTGTGTGTGTGTGTGTGTGTGTGTGTGTGTGTGTGTGTGTGTGTGTGTGTGTGTGTGTGTGTGTGTGTGTGTGTGTGTGTGTGTGTGTGTGTGTGTGTGTGTGTGTGTGTGTGTGTGTGTGTGTGTGTGTGTGTGCGCAGCGACCCCTCGGAGGTGAACATCTCAGATGAAATGGCCAAAAGTGGCGTCTGGAAATCAGTTTCCATGAACTCTGACAGCTGCAAAGCTCTGAAAGGCGGCAACAGGTAAACAAACCTTTATGAACTAAAACTATTAATCAATTAATTGAGAAATTGATCGGCAGTTTGTTGAAGCCCTGCTGTGGTTGCCATGGTATCGACCCCTAAGGACATTTTTAGCTTTTCATTTTTTATTTTCTTGATCATTTGTTCTGTGTTCCTGTTAATTTTTTAATCGAGATTAATCGCAGTATTTCCATAGTTAATCACAATTAATCGCCTTTTGAATTGCATGTTTAAAATCCTGTTATTTTACATTTGAAGGCAGTTTTAAGCCCATAATGTAAAGCATTTCTTACCAGAGTGTCTTAACTGGGAATCAATCACGGCTCTGCTGCGACTCCCACACTCCAAAATGGTCCTTTGGTGGAGCTGAGGCTGGCTTGGCTGCACCTGGGTGTTTAGCGTGGAGGTGCTAACTCAAACTCCACGTACTCCGGTGGTAGTTAAACTCCGTTTGACACAGGTTGCATTTTACTTTTGACTTGTCAACTGAAGCGTCTGGAAGTGTTTTAAAGTTAAACAAGCCGTTCAAAAGTCCAGTAGCTCTCTAACTTTCCATCAGCGCGGTAGGTTTACTGCAGGAGGCCACTTCAAAGCATAGCGCTACAGCTAGAGGAGCCGTCTACGGGGGAGTAGAAGGGACAAAAACGCTTGCTACATTACAATGAGATTAAAAAAATTAACACGTTATGGATTGCATTAATCTAATCGTGATTAACACGTTAACGCTGACAGCCCTACTCCAAGGACATTCTTTTTAATATATATATTTATTTGTTTTAATCAATCACTTATAAAAGGTCTATTATACATTATACTCTAATGTGTTGTGTCTTCCAGTCAGGAGAAGCTGCCGAGCGTTCAGATAAACGTGGAAAACGAAGACGGTCGGAAAGTGGTGGACGCCGAGACGTCGCTATGATCCACCGCTGCTGCTCGCCACCAGGCGGCGCTGTGCGGAGGACGAGGACAGAGCTGCCACCTTCTGTCCAATCTGGACTGAGGTGAAAGATGGCAGGAGGACCAATCAGGCTTCACCTCGCCGCGCCGTACTTCTCACCCTGCGTTCGGACAAAGGTGAACGATTTATTTTCTCATCGTTTTATGGTGAAAACTCGGAGACTCCGCCTACGGGAGCAAATATGGCCGCCACTTTTGGAAACAGCTTTCTACAGTTTCTTTGGTTGGTTTTTACTCGGGCGGCCGCGCTGTGATTGGCTGCTGAAACAAAGAATCAGCCGACGCCTGATTTTCCACATCTGAAAAACAGCCGAAGCTTTTATTTTATTTTCTCCTTTTAAATGTTCAGTTCCTGCTTTCATGAAGCAGACGAGGCTCTTCACCCCCGACAGGTCCAACGCAGGGCCACGTTTTTATTTAATCCATCATGCTGATTTAAGTTGTATACATGCCTGTGTGTATATTTGTATATATGTGTGTGTGTGTGTGTGTGTGTGTGTGTGTGTGTGTGTGTGTGTGTGTGTGTGTGTGTGTGTGTGTGTGTGTGTGTGTGTGTGTGTGTGTGTGTGTGTGTGTGTGTGTGTGTGTGTGTGTGTGTGTGTGTGTGTGTGTGGATGGTTGTACTTCACCTTGTTGCCTGCAGCGGCCCACAGAATGATGTCAGAGCCGCTGTCGTCATAGTTTCTTCTTAAAGTTTGAATAAAATCAGTTTGGTGATGATCACATGGTGTCTGTCAGATTTGATGTGTGTGTGTGTGTGTGTGTGTGTGTGTGTGTGTGTTCCTTCATTCAACAGTCATATAGAAAATATTCAACTGCAATACTTCACGTGCTGGTTAGTGATTTTAATTCAGTCCACAGCGTCTCTGACGTCACATCATTAATCCAGAGACACTCATCATTTTTAACCCTTTACATACTGTTCATATTCTCTCCTCTCATACTGTTCATATTCTCTCCTCTCATACTGTTCATATTCTCTCCTCTCATACTGTTCATATTCTCTCCTCTCATACTGTTCATATTCTCTCCTCTCATACTGTTCATATTCTCTCCTCTCATACTGTTCATATTCTCTCATACTGTTCATATTCTCTCCTCTCATACTGTTCATATTCTCTCCTCTCATACTGTTCATATTCTCTCCTCTCATACTGTTCATATTCTCTCATACTGTTCATATTCTCTCCTCATAAAAAGTGTTTCTACCAAACATTGAAGCACAGATGTGTTTTAGAAAGCATCAATAGTCAATAATCTGACTGATCAATAAATGTGATTAAACCTTGATTCATGTCTCAGAGAGCAGAGAGACTAAACATCTCCTATCACACAATATCATGTCCTATTTTACCTCAGACATGAAAATAGAACATAGACATAATGATGGAAATGTATTTAATGTGAAGGTAAAATGAGCAGAGCTTTGTGGAAGTGTGGGGTTTATTGTAGAACCATTAGAGCCATCAGTCTTCATCCTCATAACTACTATCTTATTAAAACTATTAACTATTCATTTCACTAAAACACATGGACATAGATACAGAGATAATCTGACCCAGAACAGCCTCAATGACAAACATTAGTAGCATCTATACTAAATATAACATTTAAAATATTTCAATTGTTGTGCATTATGGACCACTTTAGGAAAAGTCATCAAATTTCAGAATAAAAGACATTTGTGGTGTTTTTAAAAGCTGTTAAATGTCAAAACAGGTCAAATTTAATCTGAACAGTATGTACGTGGTTATTAAAGTTGCATCAGCTCAGCACAGTTTGAGTCGTGGCTGCGGAGAGGGAATTCTGGACTTCCCTGCTTAGGCTGCTCCCCCGCGACCCGACACCGGATAAGCAGAAGAAGACGGTACGGTACGGTAGATGCATCTTTTTTAACAGCACTGCACAAAAGTTTTAGTCACTTTACATGTTTAGATTCTTACCCATAATGCAACACCATCGGGGGGGTCCAAATTTATTCTGCAGCGTGACAACGATCCCAAACATCCATCCAGAGACATAAATAACTATCTTCATCACCAAGAAGATGGAGGAAGTCCTGCAGCCGATGGTTTGAAGCAAGTTTAACAAAGCTGGCTCAATAAAACCAAAAACCCCAATCAGAGATCACAAAAGTGGTATTTAAGGTTCAGTGAGGTTTTTTGTCTCCATGTGGTTTAGTTTAAA